>NC_088218.1:20250801-20325801 GCF_036934945.1 Oncorhynchus masou masou
ATAAAATCCACAATACAATAACATTACAATGTGTGTGTGTGTGAGTTTGTGTGTATGTTAGTGTGTGTATTCGTGTGTGTGTGTGTGTGTGTGTTTGTGTGTGGGACACTTCACAGTTCGCATTGTTCCATGAGGAGTTGTTATATATATATATTTTTTAAATTGGATTTTAAATTGAGTTACTTGATGTGGAAGAGAGTCCTACGTAGTACTGCACATTCCCCAGAGTCTGTTCTGTCTTGGGGACTGGGAAGAGACCACTGGTGGCATGTATTGTACGTGTGTCTGAGCTGTGTGTTTGCTCCCGCGTTGCTGTCGTGTTGTGCCGTAAGGTGTTGTTTTATTCAGGTTATTTTTATCGGATTTTACGGCTTCGCATGAGTTACTTGATGTGGAAGATGTCTGAGCTGTGTGTTAGCTGCTTGTACACACAGTTCAGTGTTTTCCTCATGTCAATACCTCTCACAAAGACAAATCTCTCCTCTACAGTCAATCTCTCCTCTACACCAGTCAAGTCTATGAACCATGCCAGCATGACATTGTAGAGGAAACAAATGATAGAGAACATTCCTCAATCATCTTGACACTCTCAAGGGTGTTCCCATGTGTTCTGTTGGATGAACAGATGTGATAAGCCAATTTGAAAAGCACCGTGTCACATCAGGGGCACACACAGTGTCTTTCTGTTTCACTGCACCATCGGTTTCCTAGGCGACAGCCTTGCTGCATCTGACTGGCTGAGTGCAATTTCCTGTTTTGTTTTGATTGTGACAATCAGGTTGAATGGTCCCTCCAGCGGGACAGTAGCAGGGAGATGCCCACTAGGAGGTTATTATTTCGGGCAGGGAGGATGGCGCTAACTAACATCCCCCAATGCAAACACTATGCCAACTGCCAATGTGATGTGTTACAGCTGGGATCGGCCCTTCATGAAGTGTCTGCATGTTGTTTGCAAAGGTGAAATTTGTCCTACAACCAATGCCTCTATTTATTTGGTTTATGGAGTAATTCTAGCCTGTGATTGTAGAGCTCTGTAGTGCTCTGGGTTTTTTACAAACATGTCTTCATACATTCATGAACTGTATGTATATGTCAACACATACTCATACATGTGTCGTGTATGACCTTAATATGATGCTAATCTACAGTAATGGAATGTCTCACGTGACATTTTCACCATGGGGTTAATCAAGTCGGACAACGTGAAAAGGACATGCCATCCAACAGTCAAAACCCATTGAATCAATACATCAACTACATCCGTGAAATAAAGGGCTTGCAATTCTAACGCAGCCCATTTGTCCAGATGTTTGCATGCAGAGCGAACAGACTGTTATGAGTAAGATGTCCTTTTCCCCATTTAAGCTGCACTGGCAGAGAACCAAATGGAGACCGTTTGGCTCGTGGTGCCAACAGACCTGAGACAGACAGATTGTTTCTCTCCTATAAGAACTGTGACTACGTGGGTGCGTCACAAATGGCAGCCCATTCCCTATATAGTGGGCTATTCCCTATGGACCTTGGTAAAACAAAAGTAGTGCACTATATAGGGAATAGGCTGCCATTTGTGATGCAAACCTTCTGTGAAGACATACTCAGTAAAATGTTTCGCATACCTATGTTGACATATGAGCGAATGGAGGTGTATGGGTACAGGACGGTCAGGGTAACTAGAGACAGGTACAGTCAGCTATCTGTTTAAATGGTCATTAAAACCTCCTGCAACATTCTGTGCCCCATCACCAGGCTACAATAAATGCATCATTCACCAGTGAAGCGTATGGAGAATGTGTGCTGAGTATCAACTAAATATCCCCAGGTTACCAGGTACCAATAAGCTCCGTGAAATGACGTTTGATAAGCCGTCCTCTCCTCTCCTCTCCTCTCCTCTCCTCTCCTCTCCTCTCCTCTCCTCTCCTCTCCTCTCCTCTCCTCTCCTCTCCTCTCCCCTCCCCTCCCCTCCCCTCCTCTCCTCTCCTCTCGCACCCAGGCTAGCTTCCGGACCGCCACGATAAGGCACATACATTTCACTCAGGATATTAAAAAGCACATAGATAAAATCTATGTGATATGTTGAGGGGTGTTAAGGGTTCTCTCTCCATCTGATACCGTTCTAAACTCATATTGCTAAAACAAGGCTTTGTATTACATGTAATAGCTGTCAAAACATATTGTACACACATTCTTTACCACGTCGTCTGCAAACACTATCAGCAGCAGGCATATTACCCCAGGGTTGGTATTGTACTTTATGACTTCACAACACCTTTCTGTTATTTCAGGGAAGGTGATTGGAGTTCTGCAATGACGGTATAGTCCCACATGGGAAGTACAGGAAGAATAAGATGTTATGACAGATTGTGCTCCCCTTACTCTTAGTAACCTCCGGGGTGAGAGGCAACACTGTTTCAGAGATTGTATTAATCCCAGCATGCCTCAGGAGAAGGGAAACCAGTTGTTTCAAGATGCAGTTTTTTTTCATAACTTTGTTTATATGACCGGTTCAGTGGAAAGTAAGTAATAGTGGGACAGCAGAGGCGTCTGAAGTGATGCTCTGGATCCCTTGTCACCATCTTGACCGGAAATGATGTCACTCAACATGGAATTCTGAAATCAACTGTCATTATTTGTTTTGCAGGTGCAAAATGGTTGTAAAATAAATCTCTGTTATGTCTGCATGGATTTAAGATAGACCATCAACACATTCCCTCCCCTTCTTCATTGAATTCGCAGTATGTTGAGAGATGGTTGTTTTTTAGAGGAGTAAGAAACATTTAAACTACAATTCTCTGGCAAGTAACATATCATTTAAAAGGGAACATAGATAATTACAAATGACAGGACTGCTTTGGAGGACAATGTGGTACCTCCCGCTGACCTTGCAGTTAGTCAAACTGGATCTTGCCTCAGTGTGTGTCTATGGGGCAAAGCTAAACTACACTATACACTCTTTAGAAAAAAGGCTTCCAAAAGGTTTCTCTTATGGGGATAGCTGAAGAACCCTTTTAGGTTCTAGATGTAACCTTTTTTCGAAGAGCGTAGAGACTGTTCTGGGCACGACCGCCTTTAACCACATAACTATCGGCTCTCAGAGCAGGTTGTAATTATGCTGAAGCAGAAGTCCTGATTATAAGTAGGCTGTGTATTTGCTGAAGAGAAGACTCTGAGTACAGGCAGGGTCATCTTGGGCCTATACACACGCACGCACGCACGCACACACACACACACACACACACACACACACACACACACACACACACACACACACACACACACACACACACACACACACACACACACACACACACACACACACACACACACACACACACACACACACACACACACACACACACACACACACACACACACACACACACACACACACACACACACAATGTCAATGTAAACCATTCACTGAGCATTCCTGAGCATGTGAGAGCAAGGGCAGAGAGGTGGCCGAACTGAATTTGGCCTCGGTCCTATGAGCAGTAATAGAAAAGCAGAACCGTTGGCTCTCCTCCACATTCCTCTGTCCTCTCTCTCACTGTACCTCCCTCTCAGTGAGCCTGTCTTTAAAAAGACTGCTGGGACTGGTATGCACCATTTACTGTGCGAACTCACTTTGCACAGCAGATAGCAGCAGGCAAATCGTTTAAGGATCAGATAACGTACGCTATATAGACAAGCCATAAGTATAGTCACTAATGTCTGTTTTTCTCAAAACACAGACACATTTGACATCAGTTGTGCAGGTAACGGGGTTGAATTGATTAAACAAACTTGTCTTTTAACTCCATACTACTTAATATAGTCCCAAAAGGTGATATGTTCTCTGTCATTCCCTGTCATTCTGTCATTTTTTAAAAACCTTTATTTAACAAGTCAGTTAAGAACAAATTCTTCCTCTTTACAGAACGACCCACTTGTTCTGCTTGATGACTTTGATGTCGAGGCTCAACACTCGCTCCGATTGACTGCCGCACGAGAATATAACTAGTCCATTTCTAATTAAGATAACGCGTTCTCGTTTTAATGAGGATGCTATGCTGATGTTCTTGTTGAGCTACGTTTGATTGAAGGGAGAGACACAGATCTGCTCTACTTATGCGAGTTTAACGGTTGCACATATTTTTAGAGCCATACCAAATTGTATATAAAAAAAAAACGTTCAATTAATCCCACTTGAAGAGACGAGCGGAATGTATTTTGAGATACCTTCAAAAATTTTCCCGTGGTCCACTGTGCATCTTTGGCATGGATGCCAAATCTGTAGTTGTATGCCACTCCATATCTATTGTTAGAATGAATAAATAAGATTCACAAGAAATCTTTTCCAATTTGTGATGTTTTTCAATGGCCTCCCGCTCCGTCTACTGGGTAGGCTAGTGATCGTAGATGGCCTTAAACATCATACATCGCCGCAGAGGTTTTGTGGATAGGAAAGATGGAATTTGAGATTCACTTATCTGAAGTTTGGTAAAAGTTGCATCCCCGTGTGCTATGTGTATTACTTGGAGAGGAGAGAATGAATGAATAATGCAAGGTCAATGCCTGATGGGCATCTATTATTCTATTCCATTGTTTGGAGAGGTCTGAGCTTCAGCTGTCTCTGTGAAATATTGATTCCGTACTTAGCAGTTGTTGAGTGGAACTGTGGTATAAAGGCAAGATAGATTGTGGGGATTCTCTGGAAAGGCACATGAGGTCAGGACTTATCGGCTACACAAGTGTGTATCTTGCCTTTCTTGTCCACCATCTTGGACGGGTCAGGCAATGACTTTATATTTTCTTCCTCCCCGTTTCATTCCTTCTTCTCCGTCCCACCCTTTTTTTCACCTTTATTTAACCAGGTAGGCCAGTTGAGAACAAGTTCTCATTTACAACTGCGACTTGGCCAAGATAAAGCAAAGCAGTGCGACAAAAACAACACCACAGAGTTACACATAAACAAATGTTCAGTCAATAACACAATAGAAAAGAAAAATGGAAAAATCTATGTACAGTGTGTGCAAATGTAGAAGAGTAGGGAGGTAGGCAATAAATAGGCCATAAAGGCAAAATAACTACAATTTACATTAATACTGGAGTGATAGATGTGCAGATGATGATGTGCAAGTAGAGATACTGGGGTGCAAAAGAGCAAGAGGGTAAGAAATAATATGGGGATGAGGTAGTTGGGTGGGTTATTTACAGATTGGCTGTGTACAGGTACAGTGATCGGTAAGCTGCTCTGACAGCTGATGCTTAAAGTTAGAGAGGGAGATATAAGACTCCAGCTTCAGAGATTTTTGCAATTTGTTCAAATCAATGGCAGCAGAGAAGTGGAAGGAAAGGCGGCCAAAGGAAGTGTTGGCTTTGGGGATGACCAGTGCAATATACCTGCTGGAGTGCGTGCTATGGGTGGGTGTTGCTATGGTGACCAGTGAGCTGAGATAAGGCAGGGCTTTACCTAGCAGAGGTTTATAGATGACCTGGAGCCAATGGGATTGGCAACGAGTATGAAGCGAGGGACAGCCAATGAGAGCATACAGGTCGCAGTGGTGGGTGGTATATGGGGCTTTGGTGACAAAACGGATGGCACTATGAAAGACTACATCCAGTTTGCTGAGTAGAGTGTTGCGGGCTATTTTGTAAATGACATTGCTGAAGTCGAGGATCGGTAGGATAGTTAGTTTTACGAGGGTATGTTTGGCAGCGTGAGTGAAGGAGGCTTTTTTTGCAAAAGAGGAAGCCGATTCTAGATTTAATTTGGGATTGGAGACACTTAATGTGAGTCTGGAAGGAGAGTTTACAGTCCAACCAGACACCGAGGTATGTGTAGTTGTCCACCTATTCTCGGTCAGAACGGTCCAGAGTAGTGACCCTACTCCTCCCTCTCCTCTTCTTCATTGATCTCCCTCTATGTGGTTCTCATAGCTACTGTGCGTAGAGCTGGAGGGAGACCCAGCATCATTAAACATGACAATTCACTTTACAGTCGTTAAGTGGTTGGCTTCATTGGAAGTTCCCCAAGGATTCATCCTACTTCTTCATTTCAGGGGGGGGGGTACTGTGTGTGAATACTGTGTGTGAATACTGTATGCATCCTAGTCGGTGTATGATTGATGTACACAGTGCAGTGTATGCATGACTTAATTGTTCCCCTTTAGGAAATCTGTTTCATTTAAAAGTGAGTGAGGCATCACCACGCTCCTTCCTGTCTACATGAATGTTTCAGAGCTGGTGCCCCCCCCTTTTGTGTCCCAGGAAAAATGTCCAAATACTTCCCCCTCACTGCTTCTCTCAGTTACCCTCTCATAGCTATACGGAAATAAAGATTTCTTATGAATTACTCATGTCTATAGCGTAGGCGGGCTAAGGCTTATATACAGGTGGTTTTGTCCGTCGCCATAGAACTTCAGTTGTTGGGGTCATTCTCGCTCATGATCCTCTCCTGTCCAGGGAAAATAAACATTCAGCATGGATTAATATACAAGATCATAAGCTGCAACACACACATCTGTTTACTAATGTTACAGGTGTACAAGGCAAGATCAGGACTTGGTTTTGCCCAGACATTATGTTTGAATAATGCACAATTATTATAAGGATAGCGCATTGGTAATGTAATGATTGAATCCTATCAAAATACATGAAGCGACTAATGCACTATGGGCCAGTTGTATGAATTTAATGAGGAATATTTCTTTCTGTATTTTGGTTGGTTTGAAAATTGCTTTTGGGAATGATTTGCATTGAAATTGAATTGGGAGAAAAGTGGTTCTGACAATTGTGATGGATTTTTCTCAGGGGCGAGCTAAGCGTACTGTCTACTCTGTTTGACTGATCGTAGTTGACAAACGGGTTTACTTATCATTAATTTGTCTTCATTATTTCAAACGAAATGTTTTATCTCAAGGCAATGAATGACAGGAGAGCAAAGTGGACTTAAGCAATGCTGGCCAAGATTACTCAATACAACAAACTAACCCAGTATATGTTTGTTTTGTCAATTTTGGGACAGACATAGTAACTTCTAGAAAACATACTGACTTTTTCCACATTTTTCCACATTTTGTTACGTTACAACCTTATTCTAAAATTGATTGAATAAAACAAAATCCAAGGGACTCCCGAGTGGCACAGTGGTCTATGACACTGCATCACAGTGCTCGCTGTGCCAGTGGAGATCCTGGTTCAAGTCCAGGGTCGGTCACAGCTGGCCATCACTGGGAGATCCATGGGGCGGTGCACAATTGGCCCGTCCGGGTTAGGGGAGGTTTTGGCCGGCAGGGATGTTCTTGTCCCATTGTGCTCTAGCGACTCCTGTGGCTGGCAGGGCACAATGCACGCTGACACGGTTGCCAGGTGTACTGTGTTTCCTCGGACACATTGGTGTGGCTGGCTTCCGGGTTAAGCGGGCATTGTGTCAAGAAGCAGTGCAGCTCGGCTGGGTTGTGTTTCGGAGGACGCACGGCTCTTGACCTTTGCCTCCCATTTGGGAGCTGCAGCGATGGGATTGGAAATAGGTAAATAAACAAAATCCTCATCAATCTACACACAATAGCTCATAATAACAAAGTGTAAACAGGTTGTTACAAAATGTATAAAAAAAACTTTGCTATGAGACTCGAAATTGAGCTCAAGTGCATCCTGTTTCCATTGATCATCCTTGAGATGTTCTACAACTTGATTGGACTCCACTTGTGGTAAATTCAATTGATGTGCATTATTTGGAAAAGCACACACCTGTGCTGACAATGCAAAAAACAAGCCACGAGGTCAAAGAAATCGTCCGTAGAGCTCCAAGACAGGATTTTGTCGATGCAAAGATTGGGGGAAGGGGACCAAAACATTTCTGCAACATTGAAGGTCCCCAATAACACAGTGGCCTCCATCATTTTTAAATGGAAAAAGGTTAGAACCACCAAGGTTCACACGGCCAAACTGAGCAATTGGGGGAGAAGGGCCTTGGTCAGAGAGGTGACCAAGAACCAGATAGTCACCCTGACAGAGCTCCAGAGTTCCTCTGTGGAGATGGGAGAAGGACACCCATCTCTGCAGCACTCCACCAATAAGGCCTTTATGGTAGAGTGGCCAGACGGAACCACTCCTCAGTAAAAGGCACGTGACATCCCGCTTGGAGTTTGTCACGTCTGGAGGAAACCTGGCACCATCCTTACAGTGAAGCATGGCGGTGGTAGCATCGTGGTGTCTGGATGTTTTTCAGCGGCAGGGACTGTGAGACTAGTCAGGATCGAGGTAATGCTTGGAATGTTTTGTCCTGTGAAACACATTTAACAATGCCCACGTTAGTTTCTACTCCCGTCTCATGTCCTTATATTGGTTTTATAGTAAAACAGTGTGCTATTCAAAACTCCCCAAATACAGGTGTGCCAAGCTTGTAGCATCATACCCAAGAAGACTTGAGGCTGTAATCGCTGCCAAAGGGTCTGAATACTTATGTAAATGTCATATTTCAGTATTTAATTTTTTATACATTTGTCATTATGGGGTGTTGATTGAGGGGAAAAAAAAATAATTTTATCAATTTTAGAATAAGGCTGTAACGTAACAAAATGTGTAAAAAGTCAAGGGGTCTGAATACTTTCCAAATGCATTGTAAAACAGACCACTTAAACACAGACACCAATTTAAACAGTTTTTGTACACCTGCCTTTGAAATGATGGCATATTTCACTCCCAAATGTATGGGCTGGGAATAAGCCCTCATCTAGCGCCACACATACAAAGATGATGGTCTTGGTGGCACAGTTTGACATGGGATGATGGATTACAGGAATTTGTCTCGGCACTTTACTGTCAACTTTGATTAAGGTGTAGTCAGTGCTTGATGTGGGCCGGAGCTGTCTTGAGCGCCTTACCAGCACCTACAATATTGACATACCGGCTTCTCTATAATCACCAGCCCAGATTCACACACTGAGGCAAAATAGCTTGATCAAAGTGGAATGAAGGCGAGATCTGCATGAATTCTTCAGGATTGGTGGGTCCCCTGCGGGACGGTTGAGCTAACGTAGGCTAATGCGATTAGCATGAGGTTGTAAGTTAAGCCACCGATGCTGTTAACTTCTTCCGGAAGTGAACACACCAAGTTAAACAGCAACAGACAGTGGGCATTTCATTTCTTGATTCCGCTTTGCTCAAGTTTATTTGCCGCCTAGTCTGTGAATCTGTGCGTGACAGTAGTCTGTTTGAGATAGGGCAGATTGAAAAACGCGCCAGCCGGAATACGTGTGATTCCCTGTTCCAAGTTGTCAAATTAGGATTTGTAAGGTCATGGAAAAGTCATAGAAATTAGTTTTATACTTTTTGTTCATGTAATTCATAAAGGCACACTTTCAAATATTATGAACACAAAAATGATTAACACAAAAATCTAAATTCCAGCCGTCATGGGAATGACCCTTCAGTGCGTGTCTATAGGTGCTGTAACTGTGCCGGCGGAGGCTGCTGAGGGCTCAGAATAACGTCTGGAACAGAGTGAATGGAATGGCATCAAACCATGTGTCACTGATTCCTCTCCAATCATTACCACGAGCCCGTCCTCCCCAATTAAGGAGCCACCAACCTCCTGTGGTGTGAGCCAGTGTGAGTGGGCTGTTGCCCGAGGCGAGGGAGCACAGCATTTCAGCAGCAGGTAAAAAATAATGACAAACAGACTAAACAGATAGCCAATTCAAAACAAAACTTGAAGCAGATATATCACTAGTTAACTATGGCTAACTAACTAACTACTAATGTTGTTGTCGCCTTTCAACCAGCACTGTAGATAACCTAAATAAATCTGCAACGTCGGGATACTGGGATTCCCATGTAATTGCGCCAATGTTTCAAATATTATAATAAAGGCCTAATTGACAAATAACTTGCTGAAACAATATTTGAGCCTTATATACATGTCTAGATACCTTGCTATGCAGTAGCCTACCTCATCCATTGATCCCTGATTTATTGAATGAGGGAAGTACTTCATAAAGACAAAAAGAATTTGCTTGTGGGCCTAATGTTGCAATATTTTATATCACGGGTGGCGACCTTCCTCCGGGACAGCTACTGGGTGTGCAGGCTTTTGTTCAAGCCCGGATCCCCCCCCCCTCCACATTGTAGCTTAAACAACAGCTGCTCAACAGGACCTTCTGTTGGATCAAAAGCCAGGGCAGCACACCTGGGAGCTCTCCAGATGTAGGGTTGACCACATGTTGACAACATGTGACTAACAGTGCAGTACTACTTTGTTGGGGGTTAAGTGACTAAATCAAGGCCACAGTGGCAGGAGATGGTAGGCCTATATGGGATCAGACACAGCAGCCTTACAATGTCAATAATGCATTCTTTTTCATGTAGGCTTTCATAATAATAGTCATGAAAATGTGGTTGAAAGTCATTGAGAAGTCATGGAAGAGCTGTATGAACCCGTGAGAGTGAATGATCAGAGGTCTATATAGTTTAATGTAGTTTGTGAATTTCGGTGAACACAGTCTGATGGACATGGAAAAAGACAGCTCCTGCTCTTACTTCATCCTGAGTCAAGCACTGGGTGTAGTATTACTTCATAGTCAGCCATATTGTTGGTTGTGTTTGTTTTCTAAATGATCCAAAGTCAAAACTAAGATGAACAACATAGGGAAACATTGCCAACACATTGAGTGCTGTCAACTGAAGTATGTCCAATTTTGCATTCGTCTACAAATAGCAAGATTACGGTGGTCAAAGCCAGAAATAACCTCATCATCATCTGGTCCTCTCCTCTCCTGCCCTGCCCGCTCCGTGGGCAATCCCAGACACAGCGCTAAACTGCACCCAGGTCCAACAGCGGGGTGGAGCTCCATGGATCTCCTTCCATTTCAGACAGTGGAACTTTGCTGAGGAACGATGGTATAATGCCTGGACAGAGAGTGGAAACTGTGACTCCAGCCAGTCCACTGTTTGCGTGTGGGTTCGTGTTGAGTTTGTTCTGGAAAACTGAGAGTCATTATCTGTGGTAATTAGTTTGGTTAACAGCTGCTTCGTTCTGCACAAACAGATTTGAGCATCATCTCTGGATTAGTTAATTTGCCTTGCTCCAGTGCTCCAGCCTACAGTACAGTATGACGAGTCCCAGCTGCCCTCGATGCTAACTTTCTTAGAGGAGTGAAGTGCACTGTATCGTACCAGGCCTGGGTCTTCGTGCCTCAAGCGAGAGTGCAACATGTTCCAATGAACAGCTGACAATTACATCTCCATGTGAAGGGAAAATACACACATCTAACTCTTTGCTGGGAACATTTTAGAAGTATAATTTGATTCGTTCAAGTGCAACAGTGGAGGTGACAATATACAGCAGCCATGTGGATGCTGGTTCATAAAGTTGATTGATAGTAGGCTGCAGAATGTATGTAACTACCGCTATGTCATCCCAAGTTGTCCGGAGTAAGCGGGGACCAATGACCATCCAATGACTATCTAGTGGAAAATACTAGGCCAACATTGATTGATTGAAAACACTTTCAACTTGGCCATTTGACCTAAAATCAGCTGATGTTAATCTACTTGCTATGCACTCTCTCGAACATGTTTGTAAAAATAATTGACTTAGATGTGTGTGTGTGTGTGTCTATCTCTCTCTATGTGTGCAAGATTACCATAAATCTCAGCTGGCTGAATCTCTATATATCTGATGGTGTATTTATGGAATGTTGTTTTGGTATAGCAGTCTCAGTCTGCCATAAGCAATTTCTGTAACTGAACTCACGAAAACACATTTCTTGCCCAGACTGACACTTGATATGCAGTGTAGCCATCTTGCCAGGGAGTTGTGAAAACAAAAATAGGGTAAGTTGTGTTTCGATGATCAACAGCTATGGCAACCACAACAGACAATTGAAGGCAGGAATAAATGAAAGAAGAGAAATAATGATTTGTCCAAAAGTTAATGAAATAGTCAGTTGTCATAATTTGTGGTAGCCACAGGACCAAAAGAGCAGAGAAGATGAGCCTCACACTTCAACGCTCTTAGTTGGTGCAGAAAGTGACCCACTATGCTGTTTACTTTCTGCATCTACTGTACGTCACTGAGTCTACCTTCAATGGGATTCTTTGAGATTTTGTCAATGAGGCCCTTGATCTTCTTCCCCAGAGTTAGATGAACTCGTAGATACCATTTTGTTTTTCCTGGCATGCTAGTAGATAACCATAGACTTCCAGTCATTGTGCTAATGCTAGCTCCCATTGGCTCGCGAAACTACCTCTGACTTTGTTCATACTGGCCACAGAGACATAAAAATGGTATTCACAAGTTCATCTGACTCTGGGGAAGTAGATAAAGGGCCTCATTGACAAAATCCCAAAGTATCTCTTTCTCTTTTACCCTAATTTCAATGTTTGCAACCCTGGTTGAAATGAAGTAAACAATACTGGTTGATTACTTTATTCAAATCCAATGTATTTTCCACATTGATTCCACGTCACAATACTGGACAAATTAAGTTGAAACAATGTAACACACAGTGGAAAAATTAATTAATGAATTAAGTACATTCAAAAAACAACTACAAATCCAAAGTGATGAAACTCTCTGTAAAACCTTGCTCTGAGAGCTGGCTTTAGTCACTAAACAAAAAATGTGCCATAGATGTGTTTAAGTTTTCATGTGGCTCTGAAAGCCTTCAATTCCCTTAATTCCTCCAAAGCGTGATTGTTACTATTCGTCTGAGAGCACAAGGCTTCTTCTTAATGCCTCGTAAAGAGCTAAAACGGCATTGTTCAAAGACCCACTTGGCCAAATAAGAATATATATTTATATACAAAATGAGAGGTTATGAAATATGCATCAACAAAAGTGGATGCTGCGGTTTCCCCTTTTCTTTGAAGATGCCTCGACATGATCTCCTTGGGGAGAAATACATGCATCCGATAGGGACGATACAGAAGGGCTCTTTATGCTCTTTGTGGGGTTCAGAGAACACAATCTGTCTATGTTCTCTTCGGGAAAATACCCAGATGAGAATAGTTCATCAGCGGTGGACTACCCATGAGCAGTGATTGAACTAGGGTGGTCACCTTTGAATGACAAGAGTTTCAAAGTTATTTCAGGAACACCAAATTATGTGAAATCATCAGATTGTGGGTCTTTGCTCAGATCTTGCAGAAGAATGACAGTCCCTCTTCAAATGATTCACACCATTGTTTATTCTCAATTTCACCAAATGATCCGGCTCAACTCAATGTGCTGTCCAATCATAAGAAATGTGCCATGTAAAACAGCCACTGGTATGTACTGACATATTCAGGAAATTACTAAACCTGATACTCTCATTTCCAAACCTGAGGTCTGTTGTGTTCCAAAAATCTATAGAGGCCTGTGAAAACACTTTGTGAAACAAATCCCTATCCCGGTGAAACAATGAAACATAGAATGAATGTTTTTTGTGCTTCTCCGGGGAGATTAACAATGTCTCGGCATGAACTGTACTCTATGTGAACACATGCATTGTGCAGTATGGGATGAAATCAATGACAAAAATACAAGACACATGTTTGTTAAACGTGACGGAGTATGAGAGGATGACAGACATTCTCTAATATAATCAGGGAATAGTTCTTATTGTCCCGCTCTCTTTCCCCCCTTATCTCTGTATGTCACACCCTAATCTGTTTCACCCGTCATGTGCTTGTCTCCACCTCCCTCCAGGTGTCGCCCATTTTCCCCACTATCCCATGTCCATTTATATCTGTGTTTTATGTTTGTCTGTTGCCAGTTCGTCTTGTCTCGTCAAGCCTACCAGCGTGGTTTTTCCCGTACTCCTGATTCGCTCTCGCACCTTGTTTTTCTAGTTTTTCCGGTTTTGACCATTCTGCATGCGCTGAGCCTGCCTGCCGTTCTATAGCTGTCTGACACTGCCATGGATTACTGACCTCTGCCTGCCCTGACCCTGAGCCTGCCTGCCGTTCTGTACCTTACTGACTCTACCCTGGATTACTGACTTCTGCCTGCCCTGACCCTGAGCCTGCCTGCCGTTCTGTACCTTACTGACTCTACCCTGGATTACTGACCTCTGCCTGCCCTGACCCTGAGCCTGCCTGCCGTTCTGTACCTTACTGACTCTACCCTGGATTACTGACCTCTGCCTGCCCTGACCCTGAGCCTGCCTGCCGTTCTGTACCTTACTGACTCTACCCTGGATTACTGACTTCTGCCTGCCCTGACCCTGAGCCTGCCTACCGTTCTGTACCTTACTGACTCTACCCTGGATTACTGACCTCTGCCTGCCCTGACCCTGAGCCTGCCTGCCGTTCTGTACCTTACTGACTCTACCCTGGATTTACTGACCTCTGCCTGCCCTGACCCTGAGCCTGCCTGCCTGCAGTTCTGTAGCTGTCTGACACTGCCCTGGATTACTGACCTCTGCCTGCCCTGACCCTGAGCCTGCCTGCCGTTCTGTACCTTACTGACTCTACCCTGGATTACTGACCTCTGCCTGCCCTGACCCTGAGCCTGCCTGCCGTTCTGTACCTTACTGACTCTACCCTGGATTACTGACCTCTGCCTGCCCTGACCCTGAGCCTGCCTGCCATTCTGTACCTTACTGACTCTACCCTGGATTACTGACCTCTGCCTGCCCTGACCCTGAGCCTGCCTGCCGTTCTGTACCTTACTGACTCTACCCTGGATTATGGACCTCTGCCTGCCCTTGTCCTGTCTTTTGCCTGCTCCCTGTTTGGTCAATGAACATCTGTGATTCGAACTGTCTGCATCTGGGTCGTGATACTATATCCCCTCCACTCTCTTTCTACCTCCCTCTCTCAGCAGAGAAACAACTGCACATTCTATTTATTCTATCTAGCATTAGTCTCTCATGGAAAGGTCCTGGTTGCCCATCAGCATGACCTTAGTCCCAGGACATTGTCTGTCTGAGACGGTTTGCCAACCAATGACCTTTCAAAGGTTAGAAACCATGAGCCAGTGGACTACAGATTAGCCTACAGTTGTTAAGTAAATGTTCCCCCTGGAATTATCACCACTAAACACTGATATAAGACCACTGGGACTACTGACTATTATTAAATATATCTGTGTTGTTGTGACATGTGTAGAGGCATTATCTCAGGTATGACGTTTATCCATAGTACGACAGTGGACAATGTGGGATGCGGTAGTGGTCCGTCCATAGGCTACAGACGTAGGATCTTAATTTGAGCCAGTTTGCTACAGCAGGAAAAAAATCCTTCAGAAACAGAAATTGTGGATTATAAATAATGGACATTTTTGTAGGGGCTGGTACATTTTTTGTAAGTGAAAATCAAGTCTGCAATTTCCAATGGGAAATTCCAAACTTCAGAAGCCTTTTTAAAGGGCAGGTAGCTTAGTGGTTAGAGCATTGGGCCAGTAACTGAAAGGGTGCTGTATCGAATCCCCATTTCAGTTGAAGGCATTCAGTTGTACAACTGGCTAGGTATCCGCTTTTCCCTAAACCTCAAATGTGAGTCACTACCTGGATTTGGTCTTGTGTACAAAATGTGAAATGGTGTTTTTTACATTGGATACAAGTAGAGACTCAGAGCTACAAAATGGTTTATCACATGCTGCATTTGAGAAAATATGGGAAAGTAATTCTGCTTTGAACGTTTATCAGCTTGAAATGAAACCAGTTTCTGTCAAAATTAGAAATGTGTAATATTTGAAAATGTAGCTAGACAACGCTAGACTGTCTTACCTGTATACATCATCATGCATGATGGACGCGTCTCCCTCCCTATCAGGAATGCCATACCACGGTTGCCCTTAGTTTGAAGATGTAATCCGGAGACAGGTGTTTTCTCTTTAGCAATCACTCTCTAATTTCACTGATTTCAAAACTTGATTCTCCAGAAAGTGGAGAGCAACACTTATGCAGCTCCACTACATAATACATTACAAAAAAGCGGCACCTGTCAAATGTTGCAATTTGCAGTATAATATAAAACAACATAACATACCATAGTTAAGTATTCTCGGTTCAATCTGTGCCCTTCGCCGTAATCGTCCCATAAATGAATTAGTATGATGGAAATATACAGTCATAACCTAGTTTTCACTAATGCCTGAAGCTACATACTTATTATATATGTTATCCCCAGGGTGGACTATTATCATGTTGCTCATATGAAGGTCACCAAGCAGGGTCATGTTAATTAGAAACCAAACAGAAGAAAAATGGATGGAAACAGGGACAGTCTACCTGAATGTGTCCAAAAAGTAAAATGTGTTTTCATGAATAGGACCCAGTACTCTCTACATCCATCCACACATCTGATGGTTTCTCTTCTCCAGATCATTGCACTCACTAGCTAATTAACCCCAATATGCAGTGAAGTGGCACATGGGAGATGGAGGCCATCTGCAATCTATTCAGTCAAAAATCATTCTGAGAAATCCAACTGTGTGGTGAGCTGTCCTGGAAGAGACACAGTATCACTATGACAGCATTTCAGAGTCCAAGAAGACATTAGTGTTTACAATCTCTTGCATACAAATTCCCTTTGCTCAGAGCTTAAACTTTAAGAGTTTGTGAACTTGTGAAGGAGATATTTACTTCATACTTAGCAAATAAAAATTACAGAGGCGGATTTGAGTAAAACAAAAAAAAGCTCATCGTTTTGGCCTTGGGGGAGTACTGAGCTGGCTTAACTGTGGAGGAACAAAGACCAAAATGAATCACTCATTAATTGTGTTGGTTTTGTTCTTGGCCTTCTGGAACAGGCAGTGAATGTAATTAAAATTAGCATGCCCCCCAAAGAAGCAAATAGCGAGAAATCGCTTGAAGAACACAGTGAGCGAGACATGGCTCCAAACTGAATCCAAGTGAAACTATGCTCTGAGGACACTTCAGGGTCCTGGAGGGTCTTCTGAATGTGTAGATAAAATGTTAATATATACTTCTGTCTGGAACAACACAGTAAAGTTCAGAGCACAATCTGCAGCCATTGTGATGTACGTACCGTCGCCTTCTGAGGGTCACTGCCGTGCTTATTGGTTTGTTTCACTTCCTGTACGTGACACCACATGTGCCACATTTCCCTCCAGAGGAAATGTAGGCTTTTTATTTTGTATATTTTTAGTTAACCTTATTTTAATAGGCAAGTCAGTTAAGATCAAATTCTTATTTACAATGAAGGTCTAACCCGGCTTAATGGAGGTTATAAGGCTAACACATCAATCCCATCCAACCCCGCCCCCCTCCCCCGCCCTCCGAACCCCTCAGGGGCAGCTGAGAAAAATGAATAATTTTTCCAGGTCACTTCCCATGGTTGCTCCTTGCCTCACAGCTGACTTGGCCTACTCTAATTACAAGGCCGACCGGGGGTCAAGGGGATGGAAGGTTTCTGAGAGTCGCAGTGGCATGAGGCGGTAAGTGGTCGTGGCATGCTTCTTCCCCACCCTCGCCCACACTGAAGCCCGGAGGCATTGCCATGCGGGCTAGGAGGCTCGGAGAAGAAGCAGTCCTACATATGACAGAAGCTCCAGAAGTACTGGAGAGCCTGCATGCTGCACTGACTAAATGGGCAGAGACTGACAGAGTTCAATGCTGGCTTCCGTCTTGGCACATGGCTTTGTTGGGATGTACTGTAGAGTTTCTCACTGCACAGTTCATGGCCGCTGACATGGGTGAACGGCTGTTGGTCAGCATTGTTCTATGGTCTTGAGATGTATGTTGTATAAAGGCATTGGTGTCTCCTCAATTCTCTGTCAATATTCCGCTAAATTGCTAAGTATCTTTCCAGTTAACTTGCAATACCGTAGTTAACGATCACACTAGCAGTTTCCTGGCTACTGCGTCACAACTCTACCAATCTAGCAATCATTTTAGTGACCGACACAATACTCATGAAGAAATTTGACCTATTCTTTCCAAGCCAACAAAGTAATACAGCAAATAATTCACCAATTTATGGAATAAAATGTATGTAGTCTAGGGGAAAATATTGTCTGAATTATTTCAAATCCCATTCTATTGGTGCCCAGTTAATACAGATACACCCTCGGGGACAGTGTTTAGCTGGATGGATTTGTGTATTGTCCTATACAAGCCGTCTCCATCTTTGATTCAGACCCATATTACATAAGAGCCTCTGGGATTGAGGAGGATGGAGGGGAGGATGGTGAAGATGGTCCACAGTTATGAAGGCTTGTGTTGCTCCACATGCAGAAATCGCATCATGTATACTGTGACACAAAGCATTAATGTCATGATCAGGCAGTCTTTGTTCAATGGCTTGTAGGTAACAGCATTGCCCGTGGACACTTTCCCCCATCCATTCCTCTGACACAGACTTGACCCTGAGATTTGTGCTGGAGAGTCATGCTTCACCCCACCACCGACCTGTACCAAAGCAAGCTGTATTACAGTGAACCTGTCACATCCACTTGTATACAAACTACTGCAATTCACTGGAGGGATGCTATTTTCTCTTCAGAGTTTAGTCCTGGCTCTGGCTCTTTACTGGGTGGCCCTGGGTTTTGTGTTTTTGGCACCACTATGTATTACTGAAGTAGCTCTGAGGGACCATCATTCTGCCCGGGAGATGACTGCCGCATGGTGTCCATGTTAGCACAGGCTCAGTCTCAGCTGGACTTATTCTACTTCTGCTGTCACACAGATAAGAACAGCACTTTGTTGATACTAGCTTTAAAAGGCTTTGCAGATAAGGATTGACGACCTAAATGTCCCTTTGCCCCTGCCCACCACTCTGAGATTAGCGACCCTTGTATATGTGTACTATCTTGTCCTTTGCTGTTACTTAATTTACTTAATTTAAGAACTTCATGAGCAGTTACATCATTTAGGATTCCACTCTCACTGTTTAATGCCAGTAAATCCATAGGTGGTGAACCTCCATTCCCCCCAGTTTAACCATAACTGATCTATAGGTGGTGAACCTCCATTCCCCCCAGTTTAACCATAACTGATCTATAGGTGGTGAACCTCCATTCCCCCCAGTTTAACCATAACTGATCTTGGTTTAGTCTCTTTGAAGAGCTTTTGTCCAGCTATATTCAATTATCTCTTTGCTCTAACCAGAGCTCGCTTATGCTGCTTGTTTAGCATTAGAGCAATACAATCACTGTCCCGATGGTAAACTTAGTGAGTCGTCTTTGTCTAGCTTGCCACTAGAGTACTTCTCAACCGATCCAGCTATCAGATTCCATGTTGCATCCCTACTGTCTAAAACCTATTATGAAAACAACCGTTTTACATTGGGTGGGCCTATTCTGTTAGCTTTGTTGGGATAAGATTAAACCAATTGCAATCTAACTGAACACATTGTTGGATTATCTCTCATGTGTCTGCACGTGTGGGTGGAGGGATACTAGCAAAATCAGTTCCACGTCCTGCCTAGCCTTTAGGGAAATTGGGCTGTCTAGTTGCAGCTTGCCTATGCTCCTGATCTTGTAAGCGGTGTGCACTGCTGGCACCGCTATGGGTAATTCAAATCCCCAGCCTGTCATCAGGGGGTACAAAATAGTATTGCTTTCCCCAGATGTCTAAAGCGGTCGTTTTGGATCTCGCTCCAGAACTACAGGACATTCATTTGAAGCTCTGGTGGATAATATTGAACCCCCATTGTCAACCAAACTGCAGGCATGTTGGGGCGGAGCGCGCCTCATACTTGTAATTCAAAAATCCTGCAATCTGCTGCAAAAAATATTTTGGCCTAGATATACCCAGAGCCAGTAGCATGTTTTCCAAGTCAATGGGCGACGCTACGGAGAGCTTGATTATCATCGGGAACAACAAGGGAGACTGCTGTGTGTTTGTATGGAAAGAAAACCCCAGCTGATCCCTCTGCCTTCAAGGACTGTCTGGAATACCCCATGATACAGGGAGTTTACACCTGCATTGAGGGAGTTTACACTTCATAGTCAGGTATAGTCAAGTTTACACTTTACAAAAACATATATTTTAAGAAGGTTTACCTGTTCATTAGAACATTTCACAGTTAAAACCTCTTGAAACTCCCCATCCCGGATCCGGGATCGTGACTAAAGCCTCAGGCTCATTAGCATAACGCAACGTTAACGATTTCTGAAAATCGCAAATAAAATGAAAATAATGCGCCTACTCTCAAGCTTAGCCTTTTCTTAACAACACTGTCATCTCAGATTTTCAAAATATACTTTTGAACCATAGCAATTCACTAATTTGTGTAAGAGTATGCTAAGCTAGCTTAGCATTTTGAGTAGCATTTAGCACGCAACATTTTCACAAAAACCAGATAACCAAATAAATAAAATCATTTACCTTTGAAGAGCTTCGGATGTTTTCAATGAGGAGACTCTCAGTTACATAGAAAATGTGCAGTTTTTCCTGAAAGCGTCTTTGTGTAGGAGAAATCGCTCCGTTTTGTACATCACATTTGGCTACAGAAACTAACCAAAAATTCAGTCACCTACAACGTCAAACTTTTTCCGAATTAACTCCATAATATCGACCGAAACATGGCAAACGTTGTTTGGAATCAATCCTCAAGGTGTTTTTTCACATATCTCTTCATTGATATCTCGTTCGTGGAAGCCTGCTTTCTTCTCTGAATTCCATGGAAAAATACTTGCAGCTGACTTTTGCGCACCAATTTCGGCGCAGGACACCGGGCGGACACCTGGTAAATGTGGTCTCTTATGGTCAATCTTCCAATGATATGCCTACAAATACGTCACAATGCTGCAGACACCTTGGGGAAACGACAGAAAGGGCAGACTCACTCCTCTCGCATTCACAGCCATATAAGGAGACAATGGAAAACGGAGCCTCAAAAATCCTGCTCATTTCCTGGATGCCGTCTCATCATGGTTTTGCCTGTAGCTCACGTTCTAGGGCACGCACAGAGAATATCTTTGCAGTTCTGGACACGTCAGAGTGTTTTCTTTCCAAAGCTACCAATTATATGCATAGTCGAGCATCTTTTTGTGACAAAATATTGCGCTTAAAACGGGCACGTCTTTAGAGTAGTTTTATAAGTAGGTTTATAAGAAGCACATGATAAATGTTCAGAGTTAACAAGGGATTGAAAAGGGATCAAGCCCATGTAGGAAAGAGCTGGATGCACTGTCTCCTCCATGTCTATGAGAAAGAGTGATAGCGATAGTGGGACAAACCGTTGGTGCCAAGTCTGCTAAGTGTCAACACAATCAGTAGCATCTCCCCCCTGAGGTTTCCCGCTCTTTTGTGTCCCATTCTAAGTCAACGAATGGGACAGTGGGAAGAGGGAAGGTGGTGGTGGTGGTAGGGGGGGGGGGGGGTGTAGGAGCAGGCAGCTCAACGTTCCGCATAATATGAATGAGAGGTCCTAACCACATGATAAAGCACTCAAAGCACTGGTCTCTCCAGCCTGCTTCACGCTCTCCTGAGCATCTCCACAAGTATGAGTCAAGGGAAAGGGGGAAGGACAAGGAGAGGAGGGGGAGAACAACAGAGGGAAAGACTCACTGTGGAGGCTTGATTACTCATGTTGTGTTTTGAGTGCCCGTCCATCTCTCTCTCTCGCTCTCTCTCTTTCTCTCTCTCTCTCTATATATCGTGCCGTGCTTCACTGTTTTCCCAGGTTGGTCATCCTTGTCTGTTCTCGGTTGGAGGATTACGAAAGAGTCTTGAATGTAAGTACTTCTTCATTTGTTCAGGGCCATCCTTGTGGGCTTTTGGAGTTTGTTTAGTTCGTGGAAGATGCTGAGGCACTAAGCTTAGTCACACATGGGGAGGTGTGTTTCGGGGGCTCCATGTGCTTGGGCATGGGTGCACGTGTACGTTGTCTGCACGTGTACGTTGTTGTTATTCTGTCTGTGGCTTCCACTCTTCGGGTCTGACTTGCCTGGGATAGACTTCTAGAGCATTGGCATTGAGATTTACTGCAAATTGATTCAGATTCAGTAAGTCAAAGTAATTAAAAGTACAAATTCTTTGAGGTAACTATATGCAAATGTATGTCCAAAAATAACTTTGAAATGACTGATTGGACTGTGTATATTGGAGACCACAAATACCATAGATTCAATAATACATAAACCTATTACATTGCTGATTCATTTTGCAGTACAGTTATTGAGAACATTATAACACGTTCATTTCAATGGACAATTGGATATTCTACTACGGTGGCTGAAACAGGAAGCAGTTGCTTTCCATGTTGAAACAAAGATCCAAATGATGTTAGCTTTCATGCAGAGGACATTTTTTCAGATGATTTCTTCTTGGAACCATAATTCCAGTCTTGACTGACTGATGTCCAATATAATGTCCCAAGTTTTTGGAATAAGGCTTTGGCCTATTTTGTATTCTCACAGGCAGCAGCCAGAAGGACTCTGAAAAGGGCAAATACCCTTGGAGCAATCATATTTTGTGCATTTTTCAAGGGATTTTGTCTTTGGAGGTTTGCCAGAATCAGGGTTTGAGTAAATATCACTTGAATGACATGCTCACTGCTGAATTGTATAACAATCTAATACAAGAATGTACAGGGTACAAGCTCTTAACCCATACTCTACCCAGCAACAAAGGAACACAATTCTGACCCTAATTTACGGTCTTTTTTGGTCAATTATAGATGAAAGATTTATCCTTTTTGAATGTTATATTGTTTTTGTGCATCTCTGAGCAATGACCTATCAATTCTCGGGGTCATTTCATGTTTTCATGTATATCTAAGCTATTGCTGTTCAAGCAGGGAAAAATCCTGCCACTAAGATGTAGCACTGCGATAAAGCTGCTCTCACTACACTCAAGTTAATAGGAATATGACTTTTAGATTGTGAAAACATCTATCATACATGTCAGATTTCAATATTTGCCGATGTAATAACTTGGGAGGTTGCCTTCTCTCGAATGAGCCATTGGTCATATTTTTTGCGATATTCCTACCTTGAGAAATGTGTAATTGGTCCACCTAATTTCTCCTATTTGTCTGCCTCTTCAGTCCAGGGTGCCTTGCATGGTTCCGTTGTGAATGTCAGACTCCACTCTGCGAGGCGCATCGATCTGCAGATGGTGAGATTGTAGACTCCTAAATTGACTCCAGTTTGTTTAGGCGATTTTAAAGCTAACTAGCTACTCACATGTTGATATTGATTTTGTTATTATTGTGTGTAGCTATGTTTGCAGGCCAGCCCATAGAGAGAGTATTGTATTGTGGGTTTTGTAGTCAACTTGAGCTGCAACACATTTCCACAATTTTTACATTACCACCAACTGTATTATAAAGAAAAAATGTGTTAGTGTTATTTAACACTATTAATTATAGGAAAGAGTGGTTTTGGGTGGATTTTTCCTTGAGGGCTGAAGCACTTTGAAACCCACAGGATACTGTATTCATCAAGGCCTAATTGTAAATTCCACATAGAACTACAAATGAATCATAAATGTCTCCGTGACCCTTTTCCACTTGGTTGTCATATAGGATGCTTTTATAGGGGTATTTCAATTCAGTGCAACTCAAGGACATTTGAAGTGAGTTTCAGTCAGGACGACTGATGAATAATCCACATAGTGTACATACATTTAAGCAATACGGCCCGAGAGGGTGTGGTATATGGCCAATAAACCACGGCTAAGAGCTGTTCTTATGTGCGATGCAACGTGGATACAGCCCTTAGCCGTGGTATATTGGCCATATACCACAAACACCTGAGGTGCCTTATTGATAGTATAAACTGGTTACCAATGTAATTAGAGCAGTAAAAATACATGTTTTGTCATACCTGTGGTATATGGTCTGATATACCACGGCTGTCATCCAATCAGCATTCAGGGCTCGAACCACCCAGTTTCTAAACATCAATAATACACATGCTTGGTACAGTATGTTTACAGAGTGCACATCAAATAAACAGAGTCCGAATTGGTGGCTGCGACCTAAGTTTTAATATTCATTGTTGGTTGTTTTTATGCGTGGCTTCTTTCTACTTTTCACACGGTTCTGCCCTGGGCTCATTGTTATAGCACGGCAGATTGTGTCCTAACATAAATATTGGATGACAAGATAAGTGTATTGGTGCAGGGGCCTGGTTCCTCCTTCCACCCCCTCATCTAAACATATAACACCATCAGCTAGTCCCAAGGGAGTGATAAGATACATTCTGAAATATTTCTTAACACTTCGAGGTCAGGAAGGTAATATGCTCTTGGGAAACCGATGAAAGGTAGGATAGCTGTCCGGAACTCTTTATTTACTTGTGAAAAGTAAATGTACTTTCCTATTCGGACTTCTCAGTTGACCTCGAGCTAATGTTTGTCCTCTGAGAGAAACTGTGAAATGGGACTGCTTGAGCTCAGACATATACTGTAGAAGTAGGATGTTCATTTGATCACTGTTTTGTTGCTGAGAATTTTCCTGCAATTTTCCTACACTTGTAGTGTTTTCAAGGAAAAAAAAGGCTTCTAAAGTTCCCAATTTCCACTTTAAAATGTCAAACTTGATTTGCCCTAATGACAAATGTATCAACCCCAACAAAAACGTCCATAAATTACAATCTACATGATAATTTGCTAAATGACTTAAATGTAAATGTAAATAATTCACATTTCCTGTTGCTGTAGGAGTAATGTCCTACTGTAGCAAATTGACTAAAATAAAAATTCTACATTTGTATTTATAGATTTGAATAACTTCAGTTTGCCCCTCGCTTTCAGATAATCCCTGATTCTAGTTGACACGCAGAGTTGAGGCAGTCGTGACAAAGTCAGTAAGTGACAGTTCTGGACCTGAGGCCTGGAACAGAGCTGTGGTTGGTCAAACTGCTGAGACTGTTGACATAGAGACACAGAGAAATTGATGCTGTTATACCAAGTCTTTGTCTTTGTATACTTGTCAAATAAACTCCATCAGAAAGTCATGGCCACCCCCCAAACAGTATAAACACAATGGAGGATGTATTCATATGACTTTGGTGGGATCAGTTTCAGTACAAATGTATTTATTTACTTTATTTATCTTTATGTAACCTTTATTTAACTAGGCAAGTCAGTTAAGAATAAGTTCTGATTTACAATGGCGGCCTACCAAAAGGCAAAAGGCCTCCTGCGGGGACGGGGGCCTGGGAATAAAATAAATACAATATAAATACAGGACAAAACACACATCACAACAAGAGAGACAACACAACCCTACATAGCGAGAGACCTGAGACAACAACATAGCAAGGCAGCAAATCCATGACGACACAGCATGGTAGCAACACAACATAACAACAACGCGGCAGCAAAAAAACATGGTAGCAGCACAAAACATGGTGCAAACATTATTGGGCACAGACAACAGCACAAAGGTCAAGAAGGTAGAGTCAACAATACATCACACAAAGCAGCCACTACTGTGAGTAAGAGTGTCCATGATCGAGTCTTTGAATGAAGAGAGATAAAACTGTCCAGTTTGAGTGTTTGTTGCAGCTTGTTCCAGTCGCTAGCTGCAGCGAGCTGAAAAGAGGAGCGACCCAGGGATGTGCGCTTGGGGGACCTTTAACAGAATAGGATTGGCAGAACAGGTGTTGTATGTGGAGGATGAGGGCTGCAGTAGATATCTCAGATAGGGGGGAGTGAAGCCTAAGAGGGATCAGAAATAAGCATCAACCAGTGGGTCTTGCGACGGGTATACAGAGATGACCAGTTTACAGAGGAGTATAGAGTGCAGTGATGTGTCCTATAAGGATGACAACACGGTCTCATTAAGATGTAAAAAATGGTGACATTTAACCTCTGTACCCAAGCTGACCTATTAGTTATATGAATGATACAGGTATTCCTTTACATAGACTGCTATATGTTGTTAGTCAAAGCCTACAAGGGAAGATACCACAATGGTTCCCAGTGGTCAACAAGGCAAAGGAGAGTTCACATCAGCACAGTCCGTCTTTAGGCTAATTACTGTGGTCCGATTTTAATAAACCAACTCCCTTGTTGCCATGGTAGAAACACCACCATTTCCAAGCAAGGCCTTGTGTCTCAGATCTATTCACGGCCAGCCAGTCTCCCAAATTCCTGCTGAAAATCTATCCTTTCCCCCTGCTGTGACTTCTAGTGTCTGGCAGCCATTCTCTGGCTCTTCCACATCACACAGTTTCCCACTTGAGTCAAGAATGCTGGAGTTGTCAATAGAACTAAAGTGGTTTGTTTGTGAGGGTGTTTCTTTTCTACGCTGTGGGGTTACTGGACTGTGTGAAGGGTGGTTTGTGTTCCGTGTGACCAGACATGACATTGGAACGTACCTCTTGGCAAAGACAGGATTGAGAAAACCAAGCGAATCCAATTTACTGTGGTGGAGGTTGGATATTTAGTTCTATTCTTCCACCCGCACCTACTCATTAAAGCGTGTTGGCTTGGGAAAGGTTCAGTGGCCACCCTTTTCCAGCTCTATGCTGGAGGAGAGTAGCAGAGGACATACAGTCGTAGTATTTTTTACCCCTGGGATGGTGTTGTGCAACCTTGTCTTTCGATTCAATGTCATGTCTATTAAACCAGCTATGACCCTGCCACAAATAAAATGGTCAATGTCTTTACCCTGAGGCCAGTTTCACATCACAATCTAATGAAAGTGTTAGTGCGATGTCAGACTTTGAGCATGCAGGGACATGATAGGAAGCTGCTGTGGAGGTTTGTTGACTATAACACGGTTGACACCGTCAATATAGAGCAGAAACAACCTGAGAGAGATCTTAGAGCAGAAACTGATAACTGCAAATATATTTTGGCTTGAATATCTTGACTTCGACCCAGGGCAAGTCATTGACCTCAGAAAGTACCCATATTAGCCTAATCTGAGTATCTGAGTTGATTTACGAGGGCCTAACGCCATCATGTAGGTTTATTGTTTCTCAAGTGCACACTTGATTTGAACTGGTTGATTTTAGGCTTTGTGCCAACATGATTTTAGCTGCATTGACAAAAGGCGCTGATGGAGTCTGTGTACACAGCTGTCGGCGTTAACTGGATATTCGATTGGATGACGTTTTCAGTCAATGGCACTGCATTTACACAACAGAGCAGTAGATTTTCTTTTCAAGCGAGGCTCGACGATAGCCCAGGATAAAAGAGGAGAGAAGCGAGTACAGAAAGAACAGTATTGATTGTCTCCTAGCCTTTAGAAAACACACGTTGACTTAAAAGGAAAGAAGATAATCAACGTATTTCCCTATTTCATGTTGTCACTGTGGTGAAACTACAGCAAGGTTACACATTTATTCTTACCAGAACTCGAGCACTGAAACATCGTCTTAGGTAACCTTCTACATGCTTTTTGCTGCAGACAATCTGCTGTGCTCTGTAATTATCCATTGTGTTTGTGGACCCAGTTGACCCAGTCTATGGAGGGAAACCATAACAATACATTGAGATGCAAGGTGTGTACACACACAGCTACGCCGTGTTTAAGCTCATTAATACAGAAAGGCCACTATTGGTCCTGGGGAAATTTAATGTTGTTATCAATTTCCCCTAATCTCCACTAAAACAGGCTCAAGGGGACAGTATTATTAAATGCAAGTGCTTTGGTGGATAGTCCTGGCACATTGGTTATATAATATAATATATATATAATCAAAGTTAAATGTCATACGGTATCCATTTAGAATTCATATGGGACGGGTTTATGTTAACAGGGTATATTTATGAAATTCAGGTAACACTATACATTAGGCTGCTCTTATACACATTTAGTATCACCGCAATTACACTAGTAACAACATTGTTAACATGACGTTAATGCACACAGTGTTTCAGCATTAGTACACAGGTAGAAGATCAACTTGATGCAAAGTATTACAAAATATAACACTTATTGTTAAACGTCACAAGAGCAACCGAATGTAATGTGTTTACAAACATCTAGTCCAGGGAGGGTGACACTGTGCTGACTTGATGATGCTTTCACGCTTCTCGTTCCACACTATCGACTATGGAAACGCTCTGTTGTCTCCACAACCCCTGAATGTTGTTTTCCATCCACGCAATCCATTCGGACTAATTTGATATACCCATCCCATGCATGAGCACACGCTGAGAGGAAGTGTCAAGGTTGCATTGCATCGCCACCAATCAGAAAGCGTCTTTCTTCGTTAGCGGATGACAAGTTGTGAGACAACAAAGCCACGGTGTGCCAAGGGAATTAATGTGAAATCAGCATGTGGCCTATGATAAATTCGGTAATGTGTTTTAAGAACAAAACATCACATTATGTCTAGATAGAGGCCTACAATGCAACATTTGCTGGACAAAGGCTATGCCGTCGGGGGTTTATTGATTTAGGTTTTCCATGTAAAAAGAATAGAGCTAAAGGCACTTAGTTTGCCTTTAGTCTGAGTCAGAATCTGTTAAAGGACCAGTGTAGTCAAAAACATGATTATCCTGCGTTTTATATATATTTCCACACTATGAGGTTGGAATAATACTGTGAAATTATGAAAATGATGATAATGCCCTTTTAGTTTAAGAGCTGTTTGAAAAGACCCCCTGAAAATTCAGCCTGTTTTGGTGGAATTGAGTTTTGGCCTGCCTGGTGACATCATCAGGCGTAAATTAGTTTACACACTCTGAGAAAGCTTACACACTCTGTCCCCATCGGAGAACCCTTTTTGGTTCCAAGTAGAACTCTTTTGGGTTCCATGTAGAACCCTTTTGGAAAGGGTTGTACATGGAACTCAAAAGGGTTATACCTGGAAGCAAAAAGGGTTATTCAAAGGGTTATCCTATGGGGACAGCCGAAAAACCCTTATAGGTTCTAGATAGCACATTTTTCCCCAAGAGTATAGATCAATAAAAGGGAGTTCGAAACCTCTCTGCCAGAAAACAGCTAGTTTTCAGTTTTCCACTCCCAGACAGTCCTAGCTAAATTATTGCTTGAGAAATTGCTCTTTGCTAAGAAGCTATTTTTGTTTCTTTTTGACCATTCTAATGAGAAATATCACAGTAAAGTACTTAATTGTTATTCAGAAATGATTTGATATTGAGATAAAAACGGCTGCATTAGAACCTTCAGACTTACCTGTTCATGGTTTAAACTATTTCAGGTGAAAGAAACCCATTGTTTGACTTCCCATTTAGATCCTTAGAACTTTTTGTTTAGTTTGGACCCTATTTGGAACTTTTGGAAGGTGAATGGAGAATTTAAGGAAAATTAGTCATTCGAGATTTTGATAGGATCCACGACTATAGCCTGGCTCGAGGGCGTATCGATGGATCACGCGACCTAATGGCCACTCATCACCATTTTTAATTCCTCTGACATAGCTAGCCCGCGTCCGCTCATGTAAAATGCATGGCTCTGATGAATGTTCCTACGCCTTCCTCTCTTAGCCCCATTAAGCATTTCTCTCCCATCTCTCTGTCTTTGAGGCCTAAAGATGATGCATAACTTTCGTATTAGCGAAGAGCGAAGTGGGATATTCCAGTTCTGAGCGAGCCGAGGGTATAGACCTCTTGCTCTCTGTATTGAAGGAGAGATAAATCACGTCTATCCCTAACGGGCCGTCACATTACACAGTGCACTACTTCTAGCTCTACTGTTAGGGGAACGGCGAAGTTAGAGTGACTGACGTATTCATGACTTATTCATGAACTTGCATTTTTATACACCTGGATATTTTTAGTGTGACGTTGCTAGCAAGGGCAGGTGGTACAGGTGGTAGCCCGCCTGGGGACTTAGTCTTCTCCCATCCATATTCGTCCTCTTTGACTTATTCTTTCGAGTTGTTTCCGTCAAATCGTTTGTTCTAAATTATTATAAGACGTGTTTTAACTGTCTTATAAACCGTGTTGTATATCGTATACGTTCAGATTGGCTGAACAAACCCCCAGTGCTCACTCCCCCACACTGGATATGAGTGATGCGTTCATTAGATATCATTTCTCTCTTTATCCGTTTCATCTCTAATAACTTCAAGCGTCACAGCTTACATGGGCACTCGACAAATAGTGCCAACATACGATATGGGTTAAAAAAAAGGATTAGCTGGCTATCGGGATGGGTTTGGCACATCACAGTTCCACTGTAATCCATGCGAGTTGGTCATAGTAAATACATGAAACATATACAGTATTTATGCCACGAGATTGAGAATGTAGAGGATTAAAGCACATTGCACCATCACAGGGTCCAAAACCTTATTTCACTCAATATGTTAGTTCCTTGCCGGAGCCTAGCTGGTGTCAGTGATGGGTGGGTTGAGGGCGAGAGTGGAGTGGACGTGTTTGACAGTTTAAGGCCTCTTTGTAATACCGTTCCCACTGTGATAAAATGGTGATGTTGTGTGACATGCCAGTGTTGTGTGTGTGGGTGTGTGTGTGTGTTGGCCAACACTTCCAGCATCGCCGCAAACTGTTTTCACTGTTCAATACTGGATTTGGTTCAGCATCAGGACGTCTAATGAACCATAAAGACGAAAACACACAATTCATGATGCAAAAGATATTGATGTTGTGTATTTCCATTCAGCCCCTGTAGGCTATCTCACTGGCTTGGGTCCCCTGGCAGAAAGTAGAATGCAGTATTCACTGGTTATAGTCATTATTGACCTCTTCATTCATCCCTGAGCGGTCATTTAATTCAGTTTGTGTCCAATTATTAGTTTTTGCCGAGCAACCACAGCAGACTCATAGGAAGTCCTTGAACAACATGGCACAGCTAAAAGAGAATGTCTGGTCCTTTCAGCTGAGACATGTCCTTTCTCTCGGTGTCTCGTTGAATCACGCAGCCAGGCATACCTGTGGAACTTGGTGATTAGATCTAAAATATTTTCTAGGTGCCTGTGTTGAGAAGCCAAATGCAAACACTGGCCATATATATCACCACAAAGAGTTAAAAAAAACTCCTTAAAAGCCCATCTGAACTCAGTTAAAGGGGCAAAGGTCACCAAGTGAAGAAATGTGTTTGGGATTTGCCTGGAGGCCATGACGCCTTAGAGCGTGATCCCCCCCCCCCCGAGCCAGACGTGTACTTTTATTAAAATGCCCTCCCTTTTCTGTGAGTGCTTGGTCAACAAAGCTATGCAGGGAGCTTTACATTTCCACTCTGCTTTATTAAACTACCACTAACATGTGTAGGAGCTCCCCTGTCAGACCATACCAGTTCATTGCAGGAGGGGGTCGAGATAGATGTGAGTGGTAAAGATGTTATGACCAGGGAGGAAGATGGGAGATGTTGATAAGAAGAGTGTGTGTGTGTGTGTGTTAACCATAGCGGCAGTGCCCTCTAAATAATCTGGTATCAGCCCTGGTCAGGCTTATCCCTTTAATGGGCTCACTTAGAGAAAGGAGGCAATCTCCTGAACATTCCAAGCATTCCACCACGTTAAAACCAAGGCTCCCAAAAACACATCCTAGAAAGAAAGGTAGAGAAACCCTATATAACAGCCTGTGCTAATAATTTATGTCAGTTTCAACCACAGTAATCATCCACACCCGGATGAAAGAGCTGGCATTTTTTTATTTTCGAACGACTCTGACTTTGCACTAATGATTCCACAGACATTGTGTAGATTGATGATATGACTTCCACGTACTAATTCGATGGCGGTCCTTCACCAGGAAGAACAGAGAAAAGAATAGAAGCACAGTATCAATCAAATGAATAACACATCAAATCCTTTACATTGGAGGACGCAAGGCTCAACCTTGTTATAAATGACCTTCTTGACTCGTATAAGAGTCTGGAACACTGAGGAGGCTGAAGAACGCTGAGCTCTGCCTGTGTGCTGAGTGGCATGCATTGTGTTATTACAGCCCGAGCCAGGGGCTCTGCAGCCAGGCTCTGTGACTGGAGGTCTATTGTGGGCTTAATTAAAGAAAGAGTCTGTGCTGTGGGTATTCATGTGCTTTCTGAAGAGGCCTCTCCACCTAACAGCACATCCCAAAGCAGCAGCAGCTCTCAAAAGGTTGCAAAGAGAACAGGGCTTTTATTTGATTTTCTTTTTACTCAAAGGGAAACGGAGGATATCAGCGTACTCTGGAGATGGGCACTTATTTACTGAGGCTATTCTGGCGTAGTGTTTTTCCCAAAGCTAGAGAAACCTCTCTCCTGCTCAAACCTGCTACATAGTCTTCGTCTTAAAATGTACAATATTTTTCTGTTGTTGCATTTCTGCAGACTATACATCATGTTTCATCAACTGTGCTTAGCTGATATAAAAGCGTATTTTGGGATGATACAATAACTTTGCTTTTTCAGTTAAAAGCTCAACTCTTGTCTCAAATGAACCTTAGATGGAAATGGATTTACTTGTCTTTCTCAAAAGTACATTTTTAAACCTGTGCCTTTACTCATCTGGTTCCAACTCTAAAAATAAGAGCCAGAATCACTGCCACGGTCAGGGTGCTTAACTAGCCAAGCGCCCTGAGTCATTGATTTCAGCCCAGGGCTTGTCTTAAACTTCAACTCTTTCTGATGAATACAAGCGTATTACATTCTTCTTCCAAACACGTTTGCTTTGAAATGCACAGATTCCAGAAGGGAGGTGGCAGATTTGAACTTTTCAAGTGACTATGGGGAATGTGACTCAAGATAAGGTCAGTGAGTCACTCAATATCATGCAGAAGTTGAGGGAGAACGAACGCCCTACTTGTCTCCAGAAGTAAATGACTGGGGCCAGAATCTTTAATCTGACCTTCTTTCGTTTGGGGAGAGAAAACAGCATGCTACAATTAACTTTTGCAAGTGTGTGTGTGTATATGTGTGTATGTATGTGTGTGTGTGTGTGTGTGTGTGTGTTTGAGAGAGAGAGAGAGAGAGACATAGAAAGAGAAAGAAAGAGAAAGAAAGAGAAAGAGAGAGCGCGAGAGTGAGATACAAAGAGAGATACCAAGAGAGAGACGAAGCGAGACAGAGAGCTTTGACAAGATTGCAACGAGCGTAAATTATAAATGGGACAATACCAGGAGGGAGAGAAGATTATAAACCAGGATTGGTGATTGACACATTTCAATTTCAGCTGCCATAATCCCACAACAGGCATACTGTACTGTACCAACTGACTGCACAGCGTGGGCTGTCCCTGCTCCAGCTACAGTACCTCCCGATTGGCTCATCTAAAGCAGAGCCGCCCACTAAGCTATTTGAATACAGAGTGGAGGGGAGGGGGAAGGGGAGGTGGAGCGGTGAGCTAGATTCCCTCCTCCTGCCTGCGTGCTCTCACTGGGCTGGGGAGAGGAGCGGCTTTAGGGTGCGAGGAAATATGCCACGAGAGGCAATGTGACAGCAAGAGACAGACGCACACTGACACAAAGTTCCCCCAGTCGGACTGGAGTATTGCTGGGCTACTACTGCTGCAGCTGATCTGTTGTAACGGAGAATGAAGGGCCTCTACTGACCTGACGGTTCAGCAGCTCAGTTCAGCTCTCTCATTTCTTCTTCCTCTCTTATTTCACTCTGCTTATGGACAATGGGATTTTAACCATGTGGCAGGTAAGGAGGACTGTGATTGATTATGTGGAAATGTTGTTATGTGGTCCCTGAGGCTGTGGGGTCTCTGGTTACTTAAAGCAGGGCTCATCAGGAGTCCTCTCCAAAGCTCGTTACATCTAGTGATGATGATATCACAGAGAGAGACGAGTTCTAATCAACAATAACTGGGATTACAGTTACAGACCTAATGATGGTATGACCATGAGGTTAAATAGGCAACATTTCCAGATGGGACTACCACCATATACTTGTGAGAGGTAGTTAATTTAGTGAATATTCTACTGTATCAATATAACCTATCGATCATTTGTAGAATAGTAGAGTGTGATACACTTCAGAAACAGTGTTATTGTGTTAATGAGACTAGAACAGGTTTTCTGTTGTTATAGCGCCTTGCATATTCAGATGAATGGGACTGTGATATGAAAGCTGGAATACAGTGGGACTCCTAAGGGTGCTTAACGTGATTGTATCAGCGCAGGGAGCGATGCCTCTGTTCGCTTCCACAATCGTTTTCATGCGACCTAATTGTGGGACGCAGACGAGCTTTTGTCCTCTTGGCAGACTTTACACGAGTGTGTGAGAGATATCGATGGGGTGTTCACAAAGTTAGTGTGGTGTGAGAAACCTGAACTGTTAGGCTTTTTATTGAAGAGAATTTGACACACCGACTATGGGGTAGGGGGGAGGGGGCATGGGTGGGGTGGCAATTGGAAGGATGGCGTGTGTGTGTGTGTGTACCTGCATGTGTGTGTATATGTTTGTTTATGCTATGTTATTTCTGAGTTCCTCCAAATCCACTCAGCATACTGCCGTCAACTTGGTGTGATACTAATCACACAGAGTAGGAGGGAAGCAGAGGTCACATCTGCCCATTCAGCGACATGTCCTCTCCAGCCAGGCACACGTTTGACAACGCTCTGCTGAGGACTCCTGTCCCTAAGCACAGTACTGTGGGTCAAAGGTACAGAGATGCCCTTCTAACCTTCCCTGCCCTGGTTCCAGATCTATTTCTTCATGTTTGGCATGACAATGACCGTATGGGGTGACGGACAGCACAAACATATCTTGGATCAGGCTTTGCATTTTGATAATGAAGGGAGAGCTGTGATTTCATGATATGGTTGATGCTTTGTTAACCTGTTATAAAGCAGTCCACAGTCGACTTGGTCAGTGGAGACGAGTGCTTGGGGACCATAGTCTGATAAGCTCTCATGGGGCCACTTTGACCTGCCACAGGACATGACAGACTGTGGGAATGAGTCACTGTGACTTGCTCTGTGTTTGTCACTGGGCATGAATATAGCAACAACAGCATTGTCTGTTTGCCTCTGCTTTCCTGTGTCTTTGATGTACTTCTGGTCATGTTGTGTGCCTTGTTGATATAAGGTAATTAGATGGGTGGTGACTTAGCTGTTATCTTTGTGTTTGTAGTGGCAGAGGCGTTTGTAGTTTTCAGTTTAGTACAGTTGTGCTGTTTGCTAATTGCAATCTGGGTATCTACCGGCAGGAAATGAGCCACACACAGTTTTTTTTTTCTCTTCTGTGCCAATGCTTATGCGTTCTTTGATTATTTGGTCCAATAGATGAACAATATTTCCATGGTAACTTCTGCACTGAGCCTTTGACAATGAGAGACTTGTTTGGGATGTTGGCTCTGATCAAGGAAGTCGTGTGGACCGGAATGCAGTTTTTCAATTTCCAGCGATCAGCCATAGTCATCTGGCAAAGTAGAGCGAGAACAATTGAAATAGGAAAAGTGTGACGGTTGCCATTTTGGGAGAAATGATGGAATGTGGGAAGATGAGCCGTCTCTCTCAAGATCCAGAGAAGCAGATTCTCAAATGTATAACAATGTGTCTTTCTGCACGTCTGCATTGTTGCCACCAGAGAGCATTCTTTCTTGAAACGTCTTACAAAGTCACTTTGATGGTCATTTTCGTGTGTAAATTGAAGAATTAAACGGAGTTCTCACATTCATATCACAAGAATGGACAAACAACAGTATTAAAACAGGCAAGATAATAGACAGGCTTGTGTATGGTACATTGCACAGAAAACCCAGAAGAAGAAGGCACTGCGTGCTAAAACGTTGGTTGCTACACCCATCACATATTTGGGAGCATAATTAGTGTGCAACTTTCTTTTTTTAATAGTTTACTCTCCGTTACTCAGCACTTCTACAAAACATTTTCGAGGTGTGTGTCAGCTTATGTCTTTTACTACAGAAAAGGTGTAGTATTTGAAGTGTGAAACGTAAACAGAAATCACTTACACATAGGCTGCTTAAACAACTCCCATAGTGGGTTCATAGAGCTTCTAAGTTGATCCATGTGTAAGGTGTTATGTATGCTGTTATGACCTTATATGACTGTTTACCAGGTCAGTTCAAGCATGCCAAGGGTAACCTGGGGTCAGCCTCTTGGAGTGTGACTGATGGAGCAACCAATGACCCGTGGTCTTACTGAAATGTCAGAACGAGGGCTCCCCAATACCACGTGTCTGCAGTCTATAGCGACACCTTCTGCTGGTAGAAATGGGTATCAGTATGACTTGACGATGTGTGTCAGAGATAAGACCACCACACACACACACACACATACACACACACACACACACACACACACACACACACACACACACACACACACACACACACACACACACACACACACACACACACACACACACACACACACACACACAAATAGGCGCACAACCACACAAACACATGGAAGGACACATGCACACACGAACACGCACATGCACACACACACACAGGCGCGGCCGCACACACTCACACAAGAGAGTGCACCCACACACACACACACACACCTTTATTACATTCCCACCTCTGACCTCTAAGACTGTTAAGCTCAGTACCGTAAGCTTCCTAGCTCCATATAACATTCCACAGACGCCAGGTAAAGTTTTCCCACTCTCTCCACTCCGGCAGTGGGCCTTTGACTCTGCCAGAACTGGCTGATGAGTGGAGAGGCATATGTCACACCTGACCCCTCTCTCCTCCCTTGTCACTGACTGACACTTAGCCATGTCTTTGGAAACAAAAACTTGGCCTTGAAGAGTATCACAACATCACATCAACAGTCTCAGCTGTTCTGAAAGGCAGACACTGAAAACATGAAAACATGCACACACACTTGCATTGTTGCTTGCATAGATCTCTCTCTCGTCATCTGTCTTGTAAGGGAGTGGAGCGAGGTAGAGGGGAACGACCCTATACAGTATGGTGCATTATAGATGAAGGAGTTATGTAATGTTCACATCACACAGGTCATATAAGATGTCTCCACCGTAAACTGGACAGACTCCCACTTTCTACACAAACTCATAACCTCACATATGGGACTCAATTCAGGAAATGAGGCGTGTGTCGCGGGTCACTATTTCACAGGATAGCCATTTTTTATGCCTTCTTGCTGTGCAAACATGCACTCACACGTAAGCATGCAGGCAACGCACACACACATATGCATGCTTGCACGCACACACACACACACACACACACACACACACACACACACACACACACACACACACACACACACACACACACACACACACACACACACACACACACACACACACACACACACACACACACACACACACACACACACGTGTCATGGAAACTTTTCCATCTGGGCCTGTCAGCTTTATAAACACTATTATATGAACACATTCTTTCCCAATCTGTCCCCAACACAAATTTAGTTTTTAATAAATGTTTTTATTACTATTCCATGTCTGGGTCAGTCAGGAGGGGGGAGTGAGATGAAGATCATAGCCAGAGAGACCCCCCTGAGTCAGATGTGCAAGTTCAAGGTTCCGGGTCCCCCTCTAATCGCCTGGCTCACACCCTAGCCTCAAAAACAGCGTCCAATCCCATTAGTCGTGACTGACCCTATCCTCAACATGAAAGTCTCTGATTGGTCACAGACACAGTGGCAGGAGCGGATTATGGATAAACAGGCAGGATGTCTAGGCCCAAAACAAAGACAGGCAGGCCAAAAGTGAGGGAGGGGGGGGCGAAAGGCTAAATGCTAGCACTAATGAGTCTGACGTACGGTCTGGGGCGGTCATTAGAGGTGATTAGGGAGGCACATTGGTCACGGGGAGAAGGGGAGAGAGACACTGGGTAACAATACACTCTATATTAGTACTGGTGTCATAACAGTGGAGGGGCTATGGAACTGTGACAAATCTGTTTTTATGCCAAAACCAGGGGGTCCAATAGCCATTTAGTAGTGGATATTTTCACACTCTCAACAATGACATTGGAAATATGCCTACAGTACATATTGACAATAAAAGCTGACATCAAGGGCATGAAGACCATGCAACAAATGTTATTCTATAGTTCAAAGGGTGGTGTCAATTTCATACACAAAAGGACATCTATAACTTCAGGTACATTGTAAAGGGGGGGGGGGGGGGACAGCTCCTGAAAGAAACTTTAGGGTCAGAAGTTAAAAAAGCTTTTTTTTTCAAAAGTCCTAGGTAGCTAGAAGAATTTTTGTCCCTGGTTTGGAAACTATAGATTATGTCCTGATATATGAACTATGCACATGTGAGCTTTGATTCTTATTATATACCGTATAAGGATTATAAAACTCTAGTTATTAATTTGTATTTTTTTGGTCTCTTTTTTTCAACCCCAAAATAATGCAACAATTTTTTTCCCATTAACAATGGCAAAAGAAACCCTGCTATTTGAAGTATGTATCTCACATCTAATCCCCAAAAGTTGGGCGAGATGGGGACAAGACATGTTTGTATTTACACTACCTATAAATGGTTCATTCTCTTGCCCCAAAACACATTGTGCATCTCCTCTTGTTTTCACCCATCTCGGTTCATTTGGAAATGAAAGTGCATACGCATCCACACACTGATTACATTAGCTAGGTCAATGCCTTTGACCTACTTTGAGCATTGCGTTCCGTGGGATGCCACAGTCGCTCACGTCAAGCCACCAGATGGACAATATTCCCCTCCATTTTGTTACAGCAGCTTTCTGCTGGTTCATTCATTTATTTGTTTATTCTGTTTGAAGTTTCAGCTGTTCTGGGACAACAAGCGTGGGATTATAAAATGGCATCCATTGTATGGGATCTCCCTTTTTCGATCGTCCCTTTGTACCGAACTGAAAGGGAATTTCTCTCCACATATTATTGAATAAGGGGTGTTTTGTTTGGCTACCCCAGCTACACACATTCAGTAGGAGACACAAGCTCATTATGAGAGCATAAGGGCTATTTTTACACCCAATTTCAATATACTGTAGCTTGAAGGCGTTAACCAATCTTCAATCAAATACTTTCCCTTTTTTGTCTCAGAGCATCTGCTCTTTGCACCCTTATACTGCGTATTGTCTCGCTTTTTCATCTCTCATCCACTCTCCATGAAGTGACTTTTTAGAAACCGGAGAGAAAAATGATCTGTTTCAATTGTTACAGATCAAAGATAGTGAAAAAGCCACAACCTCTAGTAACCGAGTTTAATTAAAGATACAACCAGTACCTCCACACACAGACAAGATATCCAGAGAGACCGAATGGGATATGCACAGTGCTCTAAATCAGGGGTTGTTCAACTTTTTCAGCCTGGGACCCAAATGAGAAATTCAATGTTATCCTGGGACCCAAGCCAACCTTTTGTCACCTTTTGAGGGCCTTAATTGAGCAAAATATTTCAGTGCCTCCCCCTCTTGAAAGCAGAGATATTTTGGGGGGTTTGAAAGGTAATTTCCTGCAATATTACACATTTTGCCATGGGCACAGAGAAAATGTTTTTTTAAAGCAATTTTTCTGCAATTTTACACATTATGCCATGGGGCAGAAAGAATATGTTGCCATTTCATAACAAATTGCATGCAATTCTACAAATGTTTGCCATGGGGAAGAGATGTGTATATACAGTGCCTTGCGAAAGTACTCGGCCCCCTTGAACTTTGCGACCTTTTGCCACATTTCAGGCTTCAAACATAAAGATATAAAACCAAGTCAAAGTCCAGACCTGAATCCAATCGAGAATCTGTGGAAAGAACTGAAAACTGCTGTTCACAAATGCTCTCCATCCAACCTCACTGAGCTCGAGCTGTTTTGCAAGGAGGAATGGGAAAAAATTTCAGTCTCTCGATGTGCAAAACTGATAGAGACATACCCCAAGCGACTTACAGCTGTAATCGCAGCAAAAGGTGGCGCTACAAAGTATTAACTTAAGGGGGCTGAATAATTTTGCACGCCCAATTTTTCAGTTTTTGATTTGTTAAAAAAGTTTGAAATATCCAATAAATGTCGTTCCACTTCATGATTGTGTCCCACTTGTTGTTGATTCTTCACAAAAAATACAGTTTATGTTTGAAGCCTGAAATGTGGCAAAAGGTCGCAAAGTTCAAGGGGGCCGAATACTTTCGCAAGGCACTGTATATATATATATATATATATATTTTATGTTTGCAGTTTTACAGCTAATTTCATGCCATTCTGCACATTATGCCATGTTAATATGATATTAGAGTGAGAGTGCAAAACAAAATCAAAGGGGACCCCTGGAGGTCAGGGCCCCTGGGCACGTGCCCTGCGTCAGTATTCGGCCACGATAACTACACGTTCAGATAGCTGGCTAGACTAACTTACCAATCAAAACATTGTTAGCTGACAAGTGACTGACATAACAAGAGAGAAACTGCTGATGCACAACCAAATTACAAAATTGCACCGTGTATTCTACTATTGTAAATCTTAATAGTTAGCTGACAAGGCGCATTGAGTGACTGACATAACAGGAGAAAAACTGCTAATGCACAACAACATTTCAAAAGTGCACCATGTGTTCTACTATTGTAACTCTCAACAGTAAGTTGAACCTACCCCCCTCATACTTTAAAAAAGGTTGCTCTAAATGTTACTTCAGACCATATAACTTACTCACAGTTAAGGCAAATTTAGCTGAAAGTGATAAAGTTGCCTTAATGATAAATCAAACGGTTAGGTTTCAACTCGGTATGAAGATAGTGTAGCCTCTTCTTCATTGGTCATATTTCAGTCTGGCTATGGCCAAGCTGGCTGTCAGTGTGAGTCTCCATACTTTGTACCTGTCCCAACCTGGCTGCAATTGCCAAACCAGCAACATTTAACTTTCTCAACCCAAACCTGCCTGAGGCACCATTTTAGTTACAACAGAAAGTGTTAATGCCTTGAACGTTACTAAATGGAGAGTATTGTAATTCTACTTGTGACTCTATCAGGCATATCAGCACACTAACATAACTCCACACAGTATTTTATTGATCTTAAAGGTTCAGACTCAGTTCAACTACTTACCCTTGTTAGGCCCTTTGGGAAGGTCATCATAGTCTATTATTCACAGAGGTCAATAGGAAGAAGAGTCCAAGACTAGTGTCTAAACCCATTACATGTCATAGAACCTTACGCAAATATTGTTTTACATATCTGTATGTGTACCACTCAGTGTACACAATGTGCTTTCCTCAGATCTGAAATTCACACCGTATTTTAATGACATGCGTGCGTGTAACATTGGTTATTCTTCTGACACCTAGGATAGGATAAAGTAATCCTTCTCACCCCCCCCCCGCCTTAAATGATTTAGATGCACTATTGTAAAGTGGCTGTTCCACTGGATGTCATAAGGTGAATTCACCAATTTGTAAGTCGCTCTGGATATGAGCGTCTGCCAAATGACTTAAATGTAAATGTAAATGACACCTATCCCTGAAGGGAGAGAGAAGACAATACCCTCTCCCTCACCCCCTCTCTGCCCCTCTCTTCTCTTCTCTCCCTCCATCCCTCCCGCACCTCCACTGTGGGGTCCGACAGATTGCAGTGTCACTTTTTGTTTGTGTGAAGTGGGATCTGTCCACAGAGCTAACCGCTCTAGTGAACCGCTGTCTCGCTAACTTTCCTGGAATTACCCGGACAACTCTGTCCTTCCCTGTTGTGCCTCTGTGGCTCCTGTGAAACACCGGTCGGCAGCTACACTAGACGACTCCGTGTATTCAGTGTGTCCATGAGGAGGATAAGGGATAAGCAGACAGCAGAGCGATGCCTGCTGTGGACCGGTGTTCCACCCCGCTGTGTCTCCATGCTCAGGGCTCTGTCCTCTGAGCTCCCTGCTGCCTGTGTTTCTGATTCGGGCTCTTCAGCTTCTGTGGCTCGTCCTCCTCCTCAGCAGAGATGTCTGCTATGCTGAGTGCACGGGAGCGAGAGCCATCGGTGGTTACTGAGTGGGTAGGCTAAGAGGGGATCAGCGTGCTAAGGAAGGGAAAAGACCATGGCAAAGACTGACGGGGGCTCCACTTCATATCAAATCTAATTGTATTGGTCACATACACGTGTTCAGCAGATGTTATTGCGGGTGTAGAGAAGTGCTTGTGTTTCTAGTGCAGTAATATCTAACAAGTAATATCTAACAGTTTCACAACATATACGCACAAATCAAACTAAAGGAATGGAATTAAGAATATATAAATATATAGACAAGCAATGTCAGAGTGGCATAGACTAAGATACAGTAGACTAGAATAGAATACATATGAGATGAGTAATGTAAAATATGTATTCATCAGTAAAGTGACTGGTATTGCATTTGTTAAAGTTCTTACTTGCTTTGGACTTTTACCAGGGGAATATATTCAGCGGTTAGTAGGTTGAGGGCAGACACTTTGACATGCCGTCGCCCGAGTTCAGGGAAATGATTGGGTCACTGCAGTTGTCTCTGCGATAGCCAAGTCATTGTTACTACGGCGCGTGCTACCTTTGATTTATTCAGTTCTGTATCAGCTCAATCATTGTAGGCAAGTTTGGTGTACGTGTTATTACAACTTACGACTTATTACACATTGTATGATCCTTAACAATGAATGTGTTTGGTCACTACAGCTTCTGTCCGATGGCCGGAGGTTGATGCATTCTGCAGTTGACATTCAGCGAACTCACTGTCCCCGATCAAAGGATTTCAGCGATGATTCCATACTATATAAGAAGACTTGTGTCTGTCACAGTTCCAGAGGGGTAGGGGAGTGGCGTTGCTTTGCAGTCTAGTCCCACTTGGAACTAGGTCAGAGAGATGTAGAGTACCGTATTCGCTGGACACACAAGGAAACAGTGACATCTGTTGAAAATGCTGCACTCGGGGACATCCCTGGAAAAACGGCTTTATTAGAGGAAGGATTATTCTCTAACGTTGAAGGGTTATTGACATTAGACTTTGAAGAAGGGTTCAAATTGAACCGTTCAATTACATCAGGTCAGCATTACCATGGTCAAGTAAAATCACATAATGGTTTTGGGTAGCTGTAAAATCATTACATTTCCTGGTAGACAGGTCCCGTTTCCTGTGCTCTGCTCAGCATCAGTTTATTGAAAATCATTTGCCCCTTGCTGTACTCGGGCCAACCTGAAGTCTGAGGGTACATTTTCACTGCCGCAGGACTGAGAGAAGGGTATGGCGTTGGGAGAGTATTGGCACCCGCCACCTCAGACAATGGCATGGGTGTTTAGTTGACCTGTCTCAACGGCATTGTGGGGGAGCACATTTCAGTTCTCTGTTCTGATGAGTGATTATCTGCATTCAGCATCAATTGGGGATTAGATAACCCATCTGGAGGCCTACAAAAAAATTATATACAAATGTATATTGCCAAATGTATTGAGTTGTGTAACCAGGTTTTCAGGTAGAAGTAAATAACATCTCTCCTTAATTGGTTTTGACAAGGGTTCTGGGTCACCGTCAGTCAGTGTGTTACAGCTTGTCATTACTGAGACAGACGTTTAACATAAATTGTACTCTTGTCCTCTGTTTATTAACGTTAGACAATTAAGACACATAAATAAAGGCAACATAAAATAACAGAAGAGACTTTTGCTTTGTTATTTCTATGACCTCAACGTTTTTAGCATCACCCATATATTGTGGATATTGTAAACACTACAAGCTCTGACAGGTCAATACTCCACGTTTTTGTTGAATTCATTTTCATTGAAGTACGGAATCGGATGACAATGGAAATGATCAGTCAACTTCAGATAATTATTCACGTTTATTTATGTGAACGGTTCATTTCACCCCAAACTCTTTCTGTCCACCTCTCCAGATAGCTGAGCAGTTACCCTGGATTTCGCTGACACCGCGCCTGAGTTCCGCTTGAGAGGATGGAAGCGCTGGAGTCAGAGCTGACTTGCCCAATCTGCCTCGAGCTCTTTGAGGACCCACTGCTCCTGCCCTGTGCCCACAGCCTGTGCTTCGGCTGCGCCCATCGCATCCTGGTATCCCACTGCGCCTCCAACGAGCCCGTCCAGTCCATCGGAGCATTCCAGTGCCCCACCTGCCGCTATGTCATCTCTCTCAGTCCACAGCGTGGCCTAGAAGGACTGAAACGCAACGTCACCCTCCAGAACATCATCGACCGCGTCCAGAGGGCCGCCTCCTCCGGCCCCCTGGCCCTGCTGCCCCACAGCGGGCCCAACTCCCCTAGCGAGGACGCCGGGCGATTCGCCCTGGCCCTGATCCCCGCCTCCACCGCCATGACCAGCCCCGGGACGCCGCCCAGCCATGTGCAGTGCCAGTTCTGCGAGCAGGACCCACCGCAGGATGCCGTCAAGACGTGTGTGACGTGCGAGGTGTCATACTGCGACGAGTGCCTGCGCGCCACGCACCCCAACAAGAAGCCCTTCACGGGCCACCGTCTGATCGAGCCCATGTCGGACTGCCACCTGCGGGGGCTACAGTGCCTGGAGCATGAGGAGGAGAAAGTGAACATGTATTGCGTCACCGACGAACAGCTCATCTGCTCTCTGTGCAAACTGGTAGGAAGACACCGAGACCACCAGGTGGCGGCCTTGAGCGACCGCTACGAGAAACTCAAGGTAAGGGATGACTTTTTATTGTATGCATGAACCTGGTCGCTATTCTTTGCTGGTGGACATGTTGTTTTGAGGAAGGCAGGAATCAGAACTGCTGTGGATAATCTGTGTGATCGGGTAAAGAATTAAAAGAGAGAGGTGAAGAGCTGCGGAAAGATATGTGTGATGTGAAAAGAGTGAGAAAGTGAGATGCCTTATTGTTTACTCGTAATCATAGGTATGACTTTGTAAGTGCAATGTTGTGGTGAAGAAATTTTGTTTTGAGTGCACTATAATGCTCACTAACTATGTAGCCTAGATTTCCAACAAAAATGATGTTATCATCTTTTTGTTTCATCATTAGCGGAGCGTCCTAATCATACAATTAGTACAAGTACCCCCAAAATGCCAAGAGGGTTTCTCTGCATCTCTCCTGTGCAGGCAGTATGAAAATAGGGGCTCATTAATGATGGGGGAAGATGGCTGCCCACAGAAGGTTGAGGTTAAACAGTGGTAATCGCTCCGTTTGGTGGGGGTTGGTTTAATTGAGTGTGACTGGTAGGTTGTGTTAGAGGCTGTTAGGAAGGGCCCACTGGGAGATGGCAGGGTATTACCCCATCTCTGCAGGACAAATTAAGACCGGAGTTTGATTTGTGAGAAGGCCATGTGTGATCACTGATTTTCAGTTTGGCATCTTTTGCAATCAGGTCGATCTCTCGTGTGTATGTTAATTAAGGGGTCTAGAAAAGTGTTCTGATTACAGAAGTAACACATGAAGTCCAAATTGTAACTATTATCAGTGCTTAATTTGTAAATCGGGAGGTTCTGAAACAAAAAGTGAGCGCGAGAGGGGGGTGACCTGGGGGGGCTCTGAGGTACCGGAATACATTATAAAAAAATGTTTTATAATAAAGCATTGCATGCACATCATCGTATTTGCCCAGTAGAGCAGTAGAGTAGAGGCACTTGCAGAAGTTGCACAAATGGGGACATTTTTTGTAGCCCCTGGTCCGGGAAGAATGTGTGCTTTTATAAAAGCATTTCATGCAATTCTACGTCATTTTAAGTGACTGGTGACTTTAGCAGATTATTTTTTAATACCGCACAAGTTATAGACATTACAGACTACTTTGACACGGACAAACTGATAATCTGAGATGAATAAAAACTACCTTGTCTTGAATCCATCCAAAACCTAGGCAGTAGGTGTGTGGAGACACACAAAGGCAGCCCAAATCTGATCTTTTTTTTCCATTAATTGGTCTTTGACCAATCAGATCAGCTCTGAAAAATATGTGATGACCAATTAGTGGGAAAAATATCATAGCCTTATTGTACAATATGAGGACGAAATTATAATCCTAAAAAAGCTTTCCAGCTCCACTGACTCACCCAATGAGCCACAGCTCACTCACCGGTCATGGACAATGATCTGGTGTCAACAGCCTATCTCTCTATTGTTTTATTTTGTAAACAATGCTGTTTACTCAACAGGCCTATTTGGAAGTTGACAAAATATGTTGCTATCCTACAGACAGATTCTCTTTTCAGCAGGAACCATTTGCTTTACAAAACATATGCTCTCCTGCGATTGTATTTGAAATATTGCGAAAGGTCTGTTTTGGCTGCATGCTTTTCGCTGACAGATTTGCAGAGCTTTCCTGAGGCCAATCCTTGTAATTGGGCTACACACAATCCACTCATATGCTCTTTATTTGAAATAAGCTATTGATCTTCTGTGGCTAAATAATAGACATATTCCTAGTGTAGTATTCTGAATGATTTCATTTATTTTTGAACAGACAGACAGACAGTAGTAATTCTATTTGTTGGCAAATGTATTTATTACAATTTCTCAGGGGTGCTGCAGCACCTCCAGCACCTGTCCCGTGGCTTCTAAAAGGAAGTAAATGACGAAGTGCAACGCTGAAGAGGCGATAGTTGCAGGCTCATGTCCGTCAGAGCAAGAGAGATGATACTGCATACTGGCAAAACTGAAAGGTACCAGATCATATTCCGGCAGGATGTGGGCCAAATTAAGCACGGACTATTATGTTCAGTGTGTATTGCAAAGAAATGGTCGTGCCACAAGAGGTAGGCTACCGGATCCTTGCAAAACTGAGAGGTGCTGGATCCTATTCCGGCAAGATCCAGCTTAACTGAAGCACTGGCTTTTTGTTTTTCCGAGATATGAACCATTGACAGAGTTTTTCATTTATTCTACACTACAGTGTCTTTCTGCCTCACTTCTATATTATGTGTGCATTTCGACAGACAGATGCATTCATATTAAGGTCAGTGAATCTCCCAATTTGTACACTGAATACTGTCATGGTGGTACACATGCATTTCTCACGGATCTTCTGCGCTTAAAGGGCATTGCACATTGCACACATGAGCAAACCAGAGGACTCACAATCATGTAAGAATGCAAGGACCGGTAACCGTTCTGCCGCCCTAGGTGAGTCCAAAAAAATGCCGCCCCCCGCAAAACTAGAATGGGTACCTGGTTGCATGATTATAGACTTGCTCTGAGGCTTTGGGGTTCTTGGTTATAACATGGAGATAATTCATGATGCAGTGACAACACAATACCACATGTAGGCACTGCAATTGTAAAATCAACACATTTCGACCTACTGTAGAGGAGGAACCTGCTGATGCATGTCCAGTGAATTAAAATTTGTTTTCGGAGTAATATTCTCAGTGTTGAGAATCCTTTATATTTTCCCAATTTGACTCCAGTAACAATTAAGCAACGGAATGCAAACATGAGCTTTTCTTAAGTCCAGGTAGCCCCTCCTTGTAAGGGTAGGCGAAGCTCAGATGTAGGTCACTACGACCGGGACCCTTTGCACCACACCATGTAAAATTCATACAGTATTGATTTGATTTTTAAGCTTTGCTCACGAAAGAAAACATTAAGGATCATTAAACGTGTCCCACTATTAGGTGGAGCTGCCTAACGATTGACGGGAAATTACTGTCCTTTGATTGCCATATTTTCAGTGGTGGCAGTGGACCTCTGTGAAGGGGCTCGGTCGTTGTGGCTACACCCTTTCCTTTTGGGAGATAAAATGACCATTTCATGGAAACGTACAGAGAGAGGAAATGGTTCAAAATATCATCAGAGATCCATGGATCTGGGTCATAGAGGAAGCTCTGATCTAACAATGCAGAATGATGATAAACTTGTAGTAGCTCAGCAAAGACCTTTGACTGACCTCTGTCTTCCTCCCCTCCCCAATGGCACAGCTCCTGGCTTGGCCACAACTCATCACTTTTACTCAGCCCCAGTACAACTTGTTCCTCCACGCCCTGGAGTAATCGAGTCGTACTGTTACACTGGCATGACCCTTTGCCTACAGCCTTGCTTCCATCTACGACTGGCCATGCAGATGACTTTGTGTCTCAAGGGTCTAGGCCAAGGGACTGACCACAGACAACACAAGCATTGACAAGTGTTATCATGTACAGTGTGTTATGCAGCATTATGGCTTGCATTTGGCACAAATGGCAGAGTAGTGTCAGGAGAAACGTTACGTTTATCATGAACATATAGTGATATAAATGATTTTGTATACATTTGATGTCAACAAAACTAATGGCACAAACTCACATGGATCCTGCAACTTTCCCATATGGTGCACACATGAAGGCCTGGAGTCCATTAAGTGACACTAAATAGCTCAAAATTGCTTGCCTTTCTCCGTAAACAAAATCACAGAGTTTATATCAGACAGAAACAGCTTGGGAAAATGAAGCGGGAGAAACGGAGAACTGAGGGAGATGAAGAGAAGGTTGACACACGTAAAGATGCGGAGAACGAGATGGCACACAAACGAATACTGAGACAAGATACACAAGCAAGACAGACACATTAATAATAAAGCAGAATGTGAATTGGCAATATCGGAGAAGTTGATATACAGTCTAGGGCTGTTACAACATTCTGTATCCTCTGCTCAACAACCAACAAGATCTTACGGTCTCACTTCAGTATTCAACTTTTGCACAGGGGGGTCAAACGTCAAAACTCGACAGCTGTATTTAGATATTAATTCCGACTGGTTAAGGTAAGGGTTAAGGCTTGAGATAGGGTTAACCCTGTGAGACCCAAGCATAAACCTCTAATTATGGGTTAGGGTTATTATGATTATTTTTTTACTTCAAGTTTGTAGAACAATTTTGATGAAAAGTTGCAAAAATGTACCACTGTGATAGGTAGGAAGAATGTGTTCATGAAGAAAACTGTAAAATTCTATAAAAAACACATAAAAATGTACCAAAAGCATTGACGCGCTGGTGCATGTCCCGTGGGTCCTGGTGGTATGATCTTTGATCCTCTGTAACTTTCTCACTCATCATTATTGATGATTCTGTTACAAGTTCTAACGATGGTGAGTGGAGGAGTCAAGCGCAGAGAGTAGGTAATTCAGTACGTGGACATTTTATTCCATAGACTGTGGAACCACGACATGCAAAACACCAAGATTTCATGAAACAACCCGTCCCAACATACAACGGACTAAAAATGGTCCGGAAAAATACTGATAACACTCATACATAGATAACAGGAAACAAGCCTGCACAAATACCTAGTGGGCCTAGTGCCCTTAAATAGCCTACAAACAAACACTAACTCAAAACAGGTGTCCCCAATTAAACCCAATAAACAGAAACAAACTGAAAGGGAATCGATGGCAGCTAACCGCCAAGCGCCACCCGGACAGGAAGAGGCACCATCTTCGGCGAGATTTGTGACAGATTCATTCATGATTATCCGTAATCATGTTAGCATCCACATTAATGTAGAATTGTTTAGAAACATGTTCTATTCTCATTTACAATATAAATGACTCAAAAATACAGTCATTATTGTTCATCTTTTTCAAGGATGTTAATCATTTCGGACCCTGAGCATCTAAAATGAAGTCATATTGTCTGAAATAGCAAAATGCATCAAATTGATCTATCCACAAAAAAAAAATGCTATCAAAAAATGTATTTTTGAAAGGATCAACTATTTTGTGGATTTTCTATGTAAGAAGAACAGCTAACTTAAATTTAGTAATATTTGGTTGTCCTGTTTTAACTTGAAGAGATAATCTCCTGTCTTGCCTCGTTACCATAAAATGAATGATCATCAATATCAGTTTTTTGACCTCATAGTTGTTTTATTTTTTATTTTTAAGATATACATTTGTATTATTTTCATATGTAGAGGCAATTTCAACATTATTCTTATTTGGTTGTCTATGTCTTGCTTGACTATCAACATATGAAGAGTTTCATTCCAAAACGCTATAATGTATATCCACTTCACTCACAGATAAATAAGTAGTACATAATCACTATATCTTAGAGAAGACAGCAAAAAACGGCTCAAGTCATGTAATTGCATTGATGGTGTCATGACATTGGCCTGGGGGATAGGTTTCTGACAGTCATAAATAACTCTTCTCCCCATTTTCCTCTCTCTACCCTACTGATGTGACATTTGAAAACCCCTTGGTTAACATAGAGATTCTGGGAACATCAGAAGGTGGGGGGAATTAACTATATTCTGGTAATCCGACCAATTGAACAAATGCAGTGATACTTAATGAATATGATGTCAGTTCGGTTGTCATCTGGGACATTCTCATCAATGATAGGATGACATAAACTCTACAGTGGAAAGTCTGCACATTGTAGTTATCGGAATCACATGGAATTGTTGTTCAATTTAAATGTTTGAATATAAAATTATTGGTGAAGAGATGAAATGTAATTTTAGCTTCCAAATGAGAGATTTGGGTTTTCATAAGGTTTGGGCTCTGCTCAATCAGCGGCCCGCCCCTGTGAAGAGACATTGGTTATAAAACTTTTCAAACACACCCTTCTCGCTCCACTATATAAAGCCTTGACGAAAATGTAACCTCCTGTTCCAAGGACATGAGGTCTGCAGCCTCTGAGTTAAAAGGACTAACATGTCAACTACAAAACTAAGCCAACCTCAGCGTGAGCTTTGGTTGCGATTGGTATGCACTTTGAACTCTTATTCACTACAGAAGTGATACCTCCTAGCCGTTGAGTTAGCAACAGCAGCTGCAAACATGGGCTAGGAAAGAACAGACAGAGTACCCCGTCTACCACACAACGACATTACTACAGCGTATCCAATTGACCACCAGAGACATTCTTCAAAGGACAAAGGACTTGGTTTGGCAACACAGCCTTCCATCTACCACCAACCTACCGAAGCGCAGCTCAGAGTAAATATTTATTGCATTTTCCTTTTCCAAATGGGCGGAAATTTAGAATGCATAAGATATTGTATTTACGATAGCACAGCTTCTCCCTTTGTCCCTCAGTCTTCCCTTTCTTTCACTCAAACTCAGCCCCTTTTCTTTTGTGTAACCAGCTGTCATATCTGTTCCGCCCGCTAGGGACGTTTTCCTTTATGAGGTAATTTGCAATCAAGGTATAATTAATTCTGTGTATATGTAATTCTGTGTGATTAGTTAGGTATTTAGTAAATAAATAATTAAACCCAATTTTGTATTGCTGATTCAACTTGTTAGCCAGGGTTCATGAAGAACCAAGAATTTACAACTTTAAGATGAGACTGAATTAAGGTGACGATTAATATTGACTGCTATTGATGTATAATATTACTAGGTCCTTAAGAGTTTTCTTGAAGATAACAGCTCTATAAATATTATTTTGTGGTGCCCCGACTCTCTAGTTAATTACATTGACATGATTAGCTCAATCAGGTAATATTAATTACGGAGAAAGGATTTTATAGAATAGCATGTCATATCACTTAATCTGGCATAGCCAAAGACACGACAATGGCTACCAACATATGCTTTTGTAGGGGACCATTGTAGTCTCAGTCGAGTGGACAGGTCTGTAATGTTTCAGCGGCTACTAATGCCAAAGGAATCATACTTGACACACAACAAATGATACGAAGAGATAAATATGGGTCGAAGGAAATGCATATAGTGTTTGTACCTTTATATGATGCGATATCAGTAGCGTTGCATTTTTGCAACTGTGGGTCTGAAAGGGATTAAACAGAAAAAACGTAATGGTTAAGTTTAGGCATTAATTCCGACTGTTTAAGGTAAGGGTTAAGGTTTGGGTTAGGGTTAAAACATACCAAATGCAGAAGAGTGCCTAGCACTGGGATTCAAACCTCGATCCTTGGAGCCGCAGCTTGCGGTTCAAGCCCTTCCTCTATCCTAATCCGCAACGCCCTATCAAGCCGCGAGCCTACTAGATGGTAATAGGTGCTCACATTGCCCCCAGTGGATCGTATCCAAGGCATCTCCCGACGTCCTGGGAACCTGGACAAACGTCGAATACTGAAGTGGATCTGGTGTGACCTGGCTGCAACAACAGCGCGAGAGGGAGTGATGTGTGATGACCCGGTAGACATTTTTCAGAGGATTAGACTGCTTGTTCAGGGACACCCGGACACAGAGTGAGCAGGAAAACAACGTCCCACCTGCCTATGTGGAAAGAGACAGTGGTGTAGCAACAGTATAGGATAATCGGTCTACTCCCATGACATCACTGCCTGAGGCTAACTATGTCTAACATCACTGAATGTCAGTGATAAACAGGGATAAAACATGTTTCTTGTTGTTATTCCGAACAGAAGCCTGTTGCTCAGAGATGTTTGGTATTGTGTTATGTAATATTGGGGAATGGGCACTGACATGATAGTTCTTGGGGACCATTGTCTGCTAACTTTTATTAGTTTTTCAAATCAGTGTCTGACCACCAAATCCTGGTATGTGCTTGTAGGTAATTAAATTCCAGGCAAAGCACAACAACCAGCCTAGTTGCCCTCGTATAGAGGATGCAGAACAAGTTATGTCACACGCCATGTTTTATCAGTGACCTTGTTTACAATATAAAAGGTACAGGACCTGATGCACCATAGCAGTGATTCATTCATTTTACTCAGGGGTGTGAAGAGGGAAGGCCTCCTAGAACTCTGACATCTTAGGGGGATGCTTTTGTGGGATGCTTAAGTGGGATGCTCACTTCGGACTATGGGAGAAGGAGAAAGGGGCAAAGTCGTGATGCTGTTCACAAAGGCAAACATTGGAGTAGAAATTGACACCCCAAAAGGTTCATACTTACAAATATATAACAATTTTGTTATTTCCAAGCCACATATACATTATAGGTTGACCTTTGCATTTAGATAAAAAACAGCCCTGCCTGTCCTCAGCTCTCTTTATGCTATGGTAGTGTTCCTCCAATATTGATATGATCAGATATTGAACAGTAAACGTTTTTCAGGGATCTTGGAAGGTCAAGTTGAAAGAAGCCATTGAAATCTTGGTTAGTGGTAGCTTTCTCTTGATTAGATACAGATGTTGAAGGAAAGACGTTGGAATGTATTTCCTTTGTAGAACTCCCTGCAACTGCCTTCAATGTCATCTGACCACACTCAGGAGTAACCCACGTTGTTTTTAGAGAACTGTATTTAAATCTCCAAAGTTTCCATATACCCTGCCACTAATGACAAGGGATTTCTCCCAGTTTGAAATGTTAACTACTGAAATGTGGCTAGTGATATTCTGCAATGAAGAGAACTAGTGTATTTGGTAAATGGATACAGTAGGCTGTCATTTCATATACTACATTATCTCCTGCTGTGAGAACATTCAAAATAGAAACTAAGGATTTAGGCATTCCATCCATTGTATTTGCATTTTGGTTTTTAAAAACAAACTATTTGAAATATCTATAAATAGGACAATTGCATTGAGTTTAAGTTCAACCATGTTTTAATTTGTATTTTATTTCACCTTTATTTAACCAGGTAAGCTAGTTGAGAACAAGTTCTCATTTACAACTGCGAACTGGCCAAGATAAAGCAAAGCAGTGCGACACAAACAACAACATAGAGTTACACATGGAATAAACAAGCGTACTGCCAATAACACAATAGAAAAAAAAGAAAGTCTATATTACAGTGTGTGCAAATGGCGTGAGGAGGTAAGGCAATAAATAGGCCATAGTTGCGAAGTAATTGGTTTGCAAAAGACTGGTTTGCAAAAGAGCAGAAAAGTAAATAAAAACAATATGGGGATGAGGAAGTTAGATTGGGTGGGCTGTGTACAGATGGGCTATGTACAGCTGCAGGTTGGAAAGCATGCATTTGGTTTTACTAGCATTTAAGAGCAGTTGGAGGCCACGGAAGGAGTGTTGTATGGCATTGAAGCTCGTCTGGAGGTTTGTTAACACAGTGTCCAAAGAAGGGCCAGATGTATACAGAATGGTGTCGTCTGCGTAGAGGTGGATCAGGGAATCACCCGCAGCAAGAGCGACATCGTTGATATATACAGAGAAAAGAGTCAGCCCGAGAATTGAACCTTGTGGTACCCCCATAGAGACTGCCAGAGGTTCGGACAACAGGCCCTCCAATTTGACACACTGAACTCTGTCTGAGAAGTAGTTGGTGAACCAGGCGAGGCAGTCATTTGAGAAAGGCTGTTGAGTCTGCCGATAAGAATACGGTGATTAGAAATCCATGGCTTAAAAACAGTGTCCATGTATGCCGATGACTCAAGTTTTATGTTAAGTCCGCAAGCTAGATCCCTGCAATATCTCATCGATTACTTTTCTGTACTCTCTGGACTAAAACCTAATTATGATAAGTGTACAATATTACGTGTTGGATCCTTAAAAAATACAACTTTTACATGACCTTGTAGCTTACCTATAAAATGGGCTGATGGTGAAGTAGACATACTAGGTATTCATATTACAAAATATATAAATAAGCTCTCCACAATGAATTTCAATAAGAAACTTGTAAAAATAGACAAGATCCTGCAACCATGGAGAAGTAAGTACCTGTCTATTTATGGAAAATTTGCCCTGATTAACTCCTTGGTCATATCTCAGTTTACTCACTTACGTATGGAGCTGCCTACTCCTGATGATTTGTTTTTCAAATCATACATACAATTTTTTTTAGCTAAACCAGACAAAATAAAACGAGCCTATCTATATAATGAATATGAATTGGGTGGGTTGAGATTATTAAATATAAAAGCACTAAACCTCTCTCTAAAAGCTTCACTCATTCAAAAGTTGTGTTTGAACCCTAAGTCGTTCTCAAGTAGATTAATAAGAAAAGCTCATCCAATGTTTAAAAATGGCCTTTTTGCCTTTGTGCAGATTGCCATGTCTCATTTTCGATTAATTGAAAATGATACTTTTGTGAAAGTATCTGTCTTTTTCAAACAAGCATTGCAGAGCTGGCTACAATTTCAATTTCATCCCCCTGAAAAGATTGAACAAATATTACAACAAATATTATGGCTGAACTCAAATGTGCTGGTTGATAAAATACCTGTATTTACGGGAAAGATGTTTGAAAAGGGTATTTTGTTCTTAAATGATATTGTAAATTGTAATGGTAGAGTATGTCTTTCATAGAGATATCAGCATTGTATGGGAGGGTTTGCTCAATCCAAGAGTACAACTAATTGATTACAGCATTGCCCCAAAAATGGAGGCAGTGGGAAGCAGCTGGAGGAGGTAGGGAACTGGTCTGTCTGCCCAATATAAAGGATCAAAACTGGAATAAAGGAATAAAAGTAGCATAAATAGGATAGTGCACCAGTTTCATTTGAGGACCAGGATGTGGACAACTGTGCCATACAGATTGCAAAATAGTTGGGAAGAGATTTTTGATGTACCGATTCCATGGTACAGGGTGTATGAGTTGATATATAAAACAACGCAAGATTCAAGACTTCGTGCTTTTCAGCTAAAATTATTATATAGAATTCTTGCCACCAACAAAATGTTGAATATTTGGGGCATAAAATCATCGAAGCTTTGCAGATTTTGTTGTGAGGATACTGTCACGCCTTGGTCTTAGTATTCTGTGTTTTCGTTAATTAGTTGGTCAGGCCAGGGTGTGACATGGGTTTATGTTGTTGTATTTCGTAGTGGGTTTTTTTAGTTATTGGGATTGCGGCTGAGTAGGGGTGTTGCATAGGTTTGGCTGCCTGAGGCGGTTCTCAATCAGAGTCAGGTGATTCTCGTTGTCTCTGATTGGGAACCGTATTTAGGTAGCCTGGGTTTCACTTTGTATTTCGTGGGTGATTGTTCCTGTCTCTGTGTTAGTGTTCACCAGACAGGCTGTATAGGTTTTTTCACGTTCCGTTTGTTGTTTTTTGTATTTATAAGTTATTTCGTGTATCGTCATTTGTTCCATTAAAAACATGAGTAACCAACACGCTGCATTTCGGTCCGACTCTCTTTCGACAAACGAAGAACGCCGTTACAGATATAGAATCAATAGACCATTTAATTTGGTATTGTCCTCAGGTAGCCTGTTTCTGGTCTCAGGTTCAGGAATGGCTGAAAATGATGTAAAATTGACCCTAGAAATAGTACTGTTAGGAGATCTGTAGAGACCGGGTCAGTCAATCACTAATATACTAATACTCTAAGTAAAAGTATTTATATTCAACACGAAATCTGTAGATTCTATTCGATTAGATAGATTGAAATTGTACGTTAAACATCATAGCATAGTTGAAAGATATGTGTTGCGTAGAAACACAAAGTGGGTGGCCAGCAGAGATAGATGGGATGGGCTGAGGGAAGCCGAGGGTTGGTAAGTGGAATTGGAGACAAGTGGGAGTGGAGTTGCTGTGTGAGAGAGAGAATTGATGGTCAAAAGATAAGGAGAAAAAAGTCTAAATAAAACCTAATAAAAGTACATTTGAATGACACAGTGGCAGTGTTTTTACAACTTATGCCGGTTTGCCTGAGGCTGATGCCGTGCAAGTGTTTGTACACATGCATATACACACACACTCTCATTCAAACAAACACATACAAGAACACACACATACATGTAATAGTGCCAGACATACACACAAACATATTTAACATTTTATTAAAACGTTTTTTTTTTTGCATTGTTGTTTGCTGTTTTCTTCTGTCTTTTCCTTTTTTCTATTTAGTTCATTCTCTTGGTTGTTGTTGCATTGGGGGAGTTCTTGGGTGTGAGGAATGGAATCCATTTTTATTACATTTTTTTCTGCGATGATTCGAAAGAGAGGTTGAACAGAAGCCGGGGAGGCTTGGGCAAGTTGCCGCGTGGGGTGCGGAGGTGTTGGCCGGGGTTGGGGTAGCCAGGAGGAATGCATGGCCAGTCGTAGAGAAATGCTTCTTGAAATTCTCGATTATCGTGGATTTATCAGTGGTGACAGTGTTATCTAGCCTCAGTGCAGTGGGCAGCTGGGAAGAGGTGCTCTTATTCTCCATGGACTTTACAGTGTCCCAAAACGTTTGGTAGTTAGAGCTACAGGATGCAAATTTCTGTTTGAAAAAGCTAGCCTTTGCTTTCCTGACTGACTGTGTGTATTGGTTCCTGACTTCCCTGAAAAGTTGCATATCGCTGGGATTATTTGATGCTAGTGCAGTCTGCCACAAGATGTTTTAGTGCTGTTCGAGGTCAGTCAGGTCTGGAGTGAACCAAGGGCTATATCTGTTCTTAGTTCTACATTTTTTGAAAGGGGCATGCTGAGGAAATTACTTTTAAAGAACGACCAGGCATCCTCGACTGATGGAATGAGGAGGTCAATATCCTTCCAGGATACCCGGGCCAGGTTAATTAGAAAGGCCTGCTCGCTGAAGTGTTTTAGGGAGCGTTTGACAGTGATGAGGGGTGGTCGTTCGACCACAGACCCATAACGAACGCAGGCAATGAGGCAGTGATCGCTGAGATCCTGATTGAAAACAGCAGAGGTGTATTTGGAGGGCAAGTTGTTTAGGATAACATCTATTAGGTGCCCGTGTTTATGGATTTCGGGTTGTACCTGGTGGGTTCCTTGCTAATTTGTGTGAGACTGAGGGCATCTAGCTTAGATTGTAGGACTGCCGGGGTGTTAAGCATATCCCAGTTTAGGTCACCTAACAGAAAGAACTCTGAAGATGTGTCCCCTGCCTAATATGAGTCTTTCCTTTTACCACCATAGACATGTCTTTACTCCATACAGCCGGAGGTCTTTCAACAGAGGTCTTATCCACATGATTTCTCTCTCAGTGAATCTCATTTACTCTATCAACACATTCACAGACAACAGGCTTGGATCACCCCAACATTGTCATACATTATTTATTGTCCAATAGTTTCAAGATATGGAACAGATGCTTCTTTCACATTTCTTTTGATACTCTGATTTATTCTGACCTCCTACTAGGTGAATAAGAATAAAATACATATTAAATATCCTCCTCAACCCAGAGCTTGTGTCCATTTTAAACTCAGTGAGTAGAGACTATGAGCTATAAACACATGAGATCAAGAGTAATTTCTCCTGAACCTAATACATATTTACAACAGGGACATTTTAATGAATCTTCTCAGGAATGTGGGGGACAAATTCCATTGTATTAACGTCAATTTCAATCGGCCATTAGATTTAACACGCTGAGGAGAACATAATGGAGGGAGTCACATGGGGCATACTGTTTGACCCCTTAGTTGGTGACTGAACTATGGTTTTGGTTTCCAGTGATACCTATTCAATATGTCCATTCAAGCAAGAAGACACGCTAGTAGTCCTTGTAGTATTGCTGTTTTCCTCCATGGGTTCAGTTATTTTTACACCCCCGTTGATCATGCCATCCCCTATGGTCCTTAATGTGTTTTGTTTTTTTACGTCATCGTCGTATTAAGGCCATCCATTAGACTGGTAAGCCCCCCCCCCCACCCTTATTCTCCTGCCTGGCTCGTCTGTAGTTTACGCTGTTAACCCATGGGGCAACTCCATTTAATCCCTACTAAACATCACATTGTGGCTTAATATGGTCGGTTTGGCAATAATATGATAGAATGATGAAATAAAGAAGACAGGTTTTCTGTCTTGGCAGAATAGGAAGAGGGAAAAGGAGGGGAAACATCAGGAAGAGCAGCTCACATAAAGACTCTTTGATAGGTAGATGGACTGTCAGAGGGGCTTTGCTTTTGATGCTTCATTTGCCGATCTGGGGGGGGGAGTTTATGCATGACGTTTTTTTTCCCCCCGGAGTGGCTCAGGCTCTGCCAGTCGTGTTTGGCTGTGAGTCCTGCTCAGAGACTGACTGGCCGGGATGAGGCGGTATCGGGACGACGGACAGGGGCAGCGCCCGGAGGTTCGTGTCCAAATTGTCCAAAAAGCGAATGTGACAACTGTGGATGAGATTTTGGAAGGGGAAGGAGGGAGGAGGAGGAGGAGGAGAGGGAGGGAGGAAGAGAGGGAGGAGGAGTAAGATGCTTCTCCGTTTTGGCTTTATGATTTTGCTCTCTCTAAAACAGAAATGTAGGACCTCTGACACCTTTTGATCAGCTTGGTTTTGTGTTTATTTTCTCTTGAAAGTATGGTAGGTTGATTTTCAGGCGTGTTCATGAGAAAAACAAGGACAATAACTGTTGTTTTCTCTTCTGTCTTCAATAGTAATTTCCTCTTTCTTTTGCAGCAAGCGTTGGATTCCAACCTGAGTCATTTGGTCAAGAGGAATAATGAGTTGGAAGGGTTGATGGGAAAGTTGATCCAAACCTGTCAACATGTAGAGGTGAGCGCTCTGTCACTGACCATGCTATGAGTTCCGAGATGCGTGCATGTGCAAGAGGCATGCTGTAGTCAGTGTAGTGCATGTGATGCAAGCCCAATTAACTAACTGTACAGTATGTCGTTCACCTCAGAGAACTACAAACTTTGTAGATTTTTGTATAGATTTTTTTCAAATGATGATTTCCCTGACACGATTATGCTAATGTTGTCATGTCATCATGAAGTAGTTTGTGTGGCAACAGATGCTCCTGTCTCCGCTTGAGTTTGCTCATCTGAATTTGTACATAGAATCATATTCTACAATTTCAAAATGCACAATGCTTTCCTGATATAGGCTACTAATCATTGAGTTGTCAAGGAACACATTTTAAACATGTATTATAATATATACATGTCCAACGTAAATGTTCCCATGTGCAATACAATTAGATTTTACTGATGTATCTATACGGAGACCACCGATTGGTTGTGCCACTTCTTTAATGAAGGTTCTTCTGGATGAAGCCTTTCTGACCATAGTCACTTGTTCTTGATCTGTGATGAATCAAATTAGAAGAGCCTGAGAGGAAAGAGTCACAGCCCCATGGTGGAAAGGTGGGCTAGGAAATGAAAATGACATGGCCTGAATCTTTATGACTTATACTCTAAGCAGAGATTGGAATATGCCTCCATGGCCACTGTGACCAGTACACTAAAAGGGTGGTAACATTTGAGGACAGGCCGCAGGTACACTTTGGTAATTTCATTTAGCCTTTTAAAATCCACAAACCTGGTCCTTTTAAAATGGATGTATTTAAATAATGCATCAGAGAAAAAGAGGGGAAATATCTGACCTCGTTTTCATGGTGGATGTAGGTCAGAAACGAACGTGTGCATGGTTTTTAAACACACTTCCACCCATTAAATAATGAGTGTAAAGGCTAATTCTCAAGCAATTCTGTGTTTCTGTGTGTATATGTGTGTGTGTGTGTGTGTGTGTGTGTGTGTGTGTGTGTGTGTGTGTGTGTGTGTGTGTGTGTGTGTGTGTGTGTGTGTGTGTGTGTGTGTGTGTGTGTGTGTGTGTGTGTGTGCGTGCAGCTTGTGCTCAGTGACTTTGTACTTTGTAAAAGTAATCTGCGTGAATAATTGAGGAATGTGGAATGAGCTGCAGAATTATTGTGCAACACATGAAACCACTTCATTAAAGCTGTAGATTTCAATTTGATATATCCACCCCAAGGATTACAGTTAGAGTTTTTTTTTGTATAGTCATCATCAGTGTGCATAAATGTGCAAGGACCGGAAAGACTCCCTTTCTCAGCACTTAAAGAGAGTACACAGGATGCGTGTGTACTTTTTGGAGAGATCGCTGAATATTTGAAAGCCTTCTAAAGCAAATCAGCCTCTCCTCCACCTTCTGTTGAACGTTTCTGAGCTCTTTTTGACGGGCAATTCCCCAGAAACGCTTCTGCTTTGGGTTAAAAGAATCTCTTATGCTCCTGCCAAAGACTCATCTTTTATGTCCGTCACACGCTCCCCTGCCATGTCCAAAGGCTGAGCCCACAGTGTGTCCTCACTGAACATCCTACTGTAATACATAGAGAGTTCATTAGACCTACAATCCACACATATTCCACGGCAGATCAGAGGGAGAGATGGTGGCACTCACCCATGACCCCCGTATAAACCCTGTGAACGTACAGTAGAGAAACTCACTCACAGGGCGAAGGAACCTAATTACTGGCGTTGAAAAGACAGATCTGTGTGCTTTTCAATGAGTCCCTTTCATATCATAAACAGCCTGTCCACACCAGGGAGTGACCATAACACACCTTGTTGGCTTGGCAACGCTCAAACAATCCCTCTTTCACAACTCCCCTCTCTGCTTTTCGCTTCGGTTGAAAATCTGTGTTTCACCAGGAAATAAAAACGGGCACCAAAGAGGCATATATTTCAAAGGCCTGTGGCTAATAAAGTGGACCTGAGTGTGCATGCACTCAACAATTGCAAACCTTCAAGATCTGTAGACTGATCCAAATGCTACGTAGAATTGAGCACTGTTAGACTCAGCAAAACACAGGCGCGGGCATTCTTTATCTTCTGTAGTAGCCAGAAACAAACACACATTAAGGTACTGTGGCTCAATGTTGATTCATTCACCCGAAGGCTATTATTTGCAATGTAAAACCAACTGACATCTGAATTATCATTAGTTGAACTAGAGCTTTAAATGGATGCCGCAAAGATTCTGGCAATTCATCTGTTTTTCTACTTTTTTTATAAATCATGGCCTTGAGACAGGTCGGACATTTTGACAATTACAAAACATTAAAGGGATACTGCGAGATCCGGTTTTCGACATAGCCAGAGTCAGATGAACTCGTGGATACCATTTTTATGTCTCTGCATGCAGTATGAAATAAGTTAGAGGTAGTTTTGAAAGCCAATGCTGAGCCACTGCTAACTAGCGTTAGCGCAAACCATACGCCAGCGTTCCTGTAGACTTCCAGTAATTGCGCTGACGCTAGTTAGCGTTGGCTCTTGAAACTACCTCCTAACTTCCTTCATAATGCAGACATAAAAATGGTATCCGTGAGTTCGTCTGACTCTGGGTAAGTATAACAGTAAATGGTTTGTAATTACAGCTTACTTAAGGCTATGAATTATCAGACAGCTGAATTATGTTCCATTTGTGTTTCTCAGGTCAACGCATCGCGGCAGGAGGGAAAGCTGATGGAAGAATGCGACCTCCTGATTGACATCATCCAGCAAAGGAGGCAGATCATTGGGACCAAAATCAAGGAGGGAAAGGTAAGATCCAGGAGTGGCCATGGGTCTGAAAGGGGAATCCCATCCAACACACACACACAATCCTCTGCACTTTCTCTGAGCTGCAGTCTGAACCGTACGGCCTGGGAAGGAATGTAATAGTGAAACAACAGAAGGGTAAATGTCTCTCGCCTTCTGTTCGGGGTCTGCATTGGATCTGTTGGAAAGTCCACCGTCTGTTCACTCTCGATCTGTTCATTTACGATGCAAAGCCAACATTTGAACAAGATCACCAAGGGGAATTGGACCATGCTTAATTATCAAGATGTCCAACCTACAGGGCATGTCTCAATTATTTTTACTGACTGACAGAGTTGGAGTTCGCTTAAAGCTAACTATTTGTAGTCAGAGAGAAAACGGAAATGACTTCACACTTTGTGTTACTTTTACTTGCTTCATTTCCCTTACTGAATTTCTGTTGGCGTTGGAATTACCAATAGCTGTCCAGGGTTAGTCAGAAACCAGATTTCTACAGTTTCTCTAAATGACAGGACTTCCTTCGTTCCTTCCTGGTCTCGTGTCAGGACTTGAGTCAGGAGCAGGGCTTTAAAGTAGAAGTACCAATATCAGGGGCCATAGAGGCAGTTTTGCTCTGACCTTTCGGCTGGAAATGAAAACCTGCCTAAATAGAAATCCTTTATGGTGGACGGTTGCCGCTGAGACGATAGAGAGACAATTTGGTATTTTTTCTTGCTCCCACACCTCTGGCATTGTCCAGATATAGGATATGGGTGAAAAGTTGTTTCATATAAATACCAGAAAATTGCAACAAAAATATACACATTCGAATGAAACCAAAGATTAGTTGTTCAGTTTAGTGTGTCAGAAAAGGTTGATGAGGGCAGTGTCTCTGACCTAAATACAACATCCAACCAACCACATTTGACTGCCCTCAATCACTCTCTCTTAACCTCTCATTAGGTTAAGAGAAAGCAACAAGCCAAAAACATCTGGATACGATCCCAAAAAGCTCCATCTGGGCTAAATCTCTACCATCCCTGACATGGGATTCAGTTAATCACCTTTAACCCATTCTAACCCCCCTCTGTCCTATCTGCTCTATAGGCGGTCCGGATCAGGAAGCTAGCCCAGCAGATCTCCAACTGTAAGCAGTGCATCGAGAGGTCCTCTGCTCTCATCACCCAGGCCGACCAGACCCTGAAGGAGACGGACCACGCCCGCTTCCTCCAGACCGCCAAGAGTATCACCGAAAGGTGAGCAAGGCCAGCACGGAGGTTGTGGTAGAAATTCACTACAAACACCGGCTCTGACTAACCATTGACAATTCACAGTCAATCAACACGACCTCTGGCATCCTATGAAAATGTGCAACATAGTGGGATCGTTGTGAACTAAACCCTCTGGGATTATGTGTTTGTGTTAGGGTTTCCATGGCGACCGCCTCCTCTCAGGTCCTGATTCCAGAGATCAACCTGACGGACACGTTTGACACGTTCGCTCTGGACTTCACCAAGGAGAAGAAGCTGCTGGAGAGCCTGGACTACCTCACAGGTACAGAGTACAATCAGCTGTATTTACTAGTAGTGGTGGGCGCCAATAGTGATCATTTAATACAATATCGGTATATTGTGATAATCTGGCAATATCGTGATATACTGTGATATTGTTGCCGATATTATGATATTGCTTTATGTCATGATGTCAACTATATCAAAGCACTGGCAATATATCTCCCTATATTCTATTGTCAAGTGCAAGAGTTGGCAACTCTCTCTACAACCATAACCTAAAAATGTGGTTGTATGCACTCCACCTAACTGTGGTCCAAAGTTCCACATCTACATAATGCCAAAATAGTCCATGTTATTGCATATTATTGCAGTACCCAAAATAATTATACATCATATGAATAGATTTATATGAGTTTGTGGAAGAGATTGTTGTTTAGTCTTTGTGATGGCAGAGGGCTTCGCTTGAGGGCTGGCTCACTAAGTGAATCACTCTGAGTCATCGATGTGCACTCACTGGCGGAGGGGGAGCGCGAGAGAAGGAGAGGGAGGGGGGGAGAGAGAGCGAAAGGGAAGGAGAGATGAGAGAAGAGAGAGATGAGAGAAGAGAGAGAGGAGGGTTAGGGAGGGGAGGAGAGCGAAAGATGTCATCAGCCTCTGCTCAACTGTCAACCTATGAAATATCATCTGGGCTATGAATTATCATTAGCAAACAAAAGCTTGGCAATCAATAGAAGTCTCTAGCCTTCAGTCTTCCTTTAAGAGCCACCTGTACTTTGTTTGAGGTAAAACAGCACGCTCAAAAGGTGAAGCACTGTTATTTCATAATTATGCCAGAGCACGCATAACATAACATTCTCCTTACCCTTATGTAGCGCCAAGTCCTCCGAGCATCAGAGAAGAGCTCTGCACGGCATCGTACGACACCATCACCGTCCACTGGACCTCAGACGATGAGTTCACAGTGCTTTCCTATGAGCTCCAGTATGCTATCTTCACAGGGCAAGCCAACGTTGTCAGTAAGTATCTGGGTGTCGGCAAAAATGCAGTCACACGTACCAGGAACACCTCCAAGCACACAACTATCTTCATAGGTCAAGCCAATGTTGTCAGTGGCATACCAGGCACACCACCAGACACACAATGGTATCTTCACATGGCAAGCCAATGGTGCTAGCAAGTGCACAGAATGCCTTGAGAGAACATGTTTTGCTCACAGAACTCTCTCCTGATGATAACTTTTGTATTGTGTGTAAAGCCAAACAGCTGGAGGACTCATGAACCAAAACCGAATCATGTGTTTCTTCTCACCGAGCCTGTTGACTAGGGCCAATGGGGTGATCTCAAATCTCAGGATCTCAGCTTGAGTTATTGCAGTGTCAAAGGGGACAGAGTGGAATGGAGAGAGGGAGACTAGCTGACTCGGAGCGAATTACAGTCATAACACGAATCAGTGCTCAGAGCCCTCCTCCCCCACGGATCACGCCTGAATGCCACGCTCATGCATACTTCGCTGGGCAAGCAATATAAAATGAGATCAGTGGGATGGGAAATATAGAGGTGTGTGGTTTGATGAAAGCGGACGGCTAGCAAACAAGGTTATAGGGTGTCATGAGAATAAATAGGATATGATTTGTCTCATGTTGTGATCACCTCTCTTCACTGCAAACGTGAGCATTTTAGCAACAACAACAAAGAGAAGAAACTGAGAAGTACCAGAACTATAGCTTTAATATTGCAATACAGCATCGGTGTTGATGCAATTTGGAACAGGAGCAGTTGGCTTTTTCCACGCTTAAATCATTTTGAAAACTCCAGTGCCCCCAAGTAGAATGACTTTTTGAATGTCTTTCGGGAACCAATATACAAAATGAATGAGCAGAAATGTATAATAGAAGTCTACCATGTTCACCCTAGAATGATAATTGAACGTAACAATTGTATCAGATGCTGTCTTTGGAACCCCATTGAGAAGGGCCTTTACCAACATCAGCACTTTTCATGAGGGGCGGCGTAAAAACCCAAAGTGACAGGTGTTTTTTTCCACTTCCTCCTCTCCTCATTCTCTGCACACGCTACGTTTTCTTCCCGCCCTAGTTTCACATCCAATCACAGAGTCTAAGCTCTGGGCTGAGGCTGAGGTGTTGTCACAATGTCACATCTATGAAATGACACTTCAGAGGAAAAAGGGTGACGGCAGACACTGGCCCCATAGGGTCTCACTCAGGGTCATTTAATTGCAGGGCAATTTAATTGCTCACTGTGTTTTCTCTCACCAATGTAAATGATGTGTGACAGGCACGCCGTTCCAAAATGGCTGCCATGTGTGAGGTGAGAATGGCGTGTTTCCATTTAAAATTTTGGCAAATGGCAGCCTTCAGAACACACGTTAGACATGATGACGGGGTATGATGGTACATGGTAGCCTATAGGGACGGACAAAAAGGTGCAATGGGTTCACGCTCAAACAGATGTCGCGTGAAGCTTATGGAGAATACACTGTGAACTCAGCACGATGGCTGTTCTGGCAGAGAATTAAGCCTGCGGGCATCAATGTGGCACCACGCTCAAACAGATGTCGCGTGAAGCTTATGGAGAATACACTGTGAACTCAGCACGATGGCTGTTCTGGCAGAGAATTAAGCCTGCGGGCATCAATGTGGCACAGCACGGCTTAGTATAGGCCTATCAATGTACAGCACAGCCAGTCCCACGGACATGGAACAGCACAGCCATTGAGAGGTGAATGAACCCCCCCATCCTAACACCTACAGTAACCACATGAAACAACAGAGTAGAGTGAATGGCAATATATATGGAATGTGTTGGATCATTAGAAATGAATCACTATAAATGGCATAATGCTGCGTTGCATACTGGCTGACTTTTTGAGCATCACTGGCATTTGTCGTAATGAATTGACTTTGTATGATAAATTCCCCCTCAATTCCCCTTAAATCTACTACACCCTCCGACGCCAAAGTCATATTGGACAAGAAGCATTGTCTGAACACACTGATCATGAATCCTTCCCCTCTAACTTGAGTATGATTAAAAGGCCTTAGAATTGATTGAGGAAGTGACTGATTATGGAATTTGGACCACTCCTCTCTATCCTTTAGCTCTGCTCTCCGAGGATCACATGAATTGACTTCCTCCCCTCCTAACACAAACAGACTCAAACCTACACCTCTCACAAACTACAGATAAGAGTTTGCTAAACCGAAGAATAAAAATATACAATATGTTGGGGAAATATGGACTTAATTAGGTGAATGTTTATATTTGGTCCAAGTATGATACTTACATTGGCTGAGGATTGGCTGTCTCTGCAGCAGGCAAAGCAAATCATCTCCTCATTCTGTGACAATTAACTTTGCTTACGTCATGGAATTCAGCAGGTTACGAGTGACCTAATTAATTGATGATGTTTGCTTTTCAAAGTTTATCAAGGCCGCAATACTTCAACAACAAAGTATGTGTACTGTACATGTGCAGTCTGCGTTATTGGTCTGTTATAGCCACTCTGTGTGTGTTCATGTGACTACATGTGTGCAAACGGAAACATTTGTGTGTTCCCCCATATGCACCAATGCATAGTTGAGTGTGTATGCATGACGACACTGTAACTATGAGTCTGTTTCTCCCTCCCAGGCCTGTGTAACTCTGCAGACAGCTGGATGATTGTGCCTAACATCAAGCAGAACCACTACACCGTCCACGGCCTGCAGAGCGGCACCAAGTACATCTTCATCGTCAAAGCCATCAACCAGGCAGGTGCCCGCAGCAGTGAGCCAGGGACACTCAAAACCAACAGTAAGGGCTCCACATTCATTACGATTGAAGGAAACTTGGAATTATAGCATGCAGTCTGAGAGAAGTATCTTGTGATTCTTACCTAATATGGTCACCATATTATGTTTCAATACGGTGTCCATATTAGGACAGCATCACATGTCGGGGATGGTCTCCTAATATGGACACTATACATACAGCTGCTGCCTTCATAACCTATCCTACCCTAGCCCCTTGCTAACTTAACCATGTTGTCTCTCTCCGTCCTCTTTGTCCAGGCCAACCTTTCAAGCTGGACCCCAAGTCCGCCCACAAGAAGCTAAAGATCTCCCATGACAACCTGACGGTGGAGCGCGACGAGACGGCATCGAAGAAGGGACACGGCCAGGAGCGCTTCACCAGCCAGAGTAGCTACGGCGTCGTTGGCAACGTTTACATCGACAGCGGACGCCACTACTGGGAGGCCCTGATTGGAGGAAGCACATGGTAAGTTCGACCTGGGAGACATGATGGACCAATATCTTGCTCTGAGCCACATGGTGTTTGGCCTGTTGGATCTGGCTGGGTAGAATGACAGAGATAGAGGCCACATTGTAAGTAATTTAAAAGCACATTTACACAATGTAGTCAGAGAAAGATTCAATGCACATTTAATAACTATGAGTATTTAACACTTGGTAAGTGTTCACAAGTGTTGAAGTGTTTGGGTTTTAGAGGCAGGCTAACAGTGTCTTCTTACTCCTTTCTCCGCAGGTATGCGGTGGGCATCGCCTATAAGTCGGCCCCCAAGCACGAGTGGATCGGCAAGAACTCGGCCTCCTGGGTCCTGTGCCGCTGCAACAACTCGTGGGTGGTGCGTCACAACAGCAAGGAGCTGGCCATCGAGCCTTCGCCCCACCTGCGCCGCGTGGGTGTCCTGCTGGACTACGACGCCGGCTCGCTTACCTTCTACGACGCCGTGGGCTCGCAGAACCTGCACACGTTCCACGTGTCCTTCGCCCAGCCCGTGTGTCCCGTCTTCAATGTGTGGAACAAGTGTCTGACTGTCCTCACGGGTCTGCCCATCCCCGAACACCTAGAAGGGTTGGAAACCCAGGACTGAGACCCCCTGGGAACTAGAGTTCCACCGGGCCAGATCAGACTAATTTGGGTTGGGTTAGGTTAGATTAAGCCACCTCCAAGGCACTTTGGGCCACTATGAACTAGAAAAGGCCATCCGCAAACTTGAATCATCACAGAAAATGTCATGCTACCATCTCATTTTATTTTAGGCACTTTGGACCACCTCTTGGGCCAACGTCAATCGCACAGACCACCCTCGATTCAACCACAGACCGTTTGACCACAGACCGTTTGACCACAGACCGTTTGACCACAGACCGTTTGACCACAGACCGAATGGGAAAGAAGGAAAGAGCTACGTAGCTGTACAGTTGTGAATTATAGCTTTGCCAAACTCCCACCTTCATGATTATGGAACTAAAGTAGCCATGAATTTAAATGTTTTTACTACCATTTTCTTGTGCTTAGATGACAGATATTAATTATTGAAGTGTAAGAAAATAGCCTAGATAAGTTTCAATATGCACATCTTCCCTTACATTTACACATTGTTCATACGTTATTTATGGTCAGTTTACCAGATATAGGAGACATCTATAAATCTAGGGAAATTATTTTGATGCAATTTATCGATGTTACTTTCTAATCTAGAAAAAGTATTGTGTCCTAGTACATTAATGTGTAAATTATACTTATTTTGTGACAACATAATTACTTTCTTCCTTATAGTACCTTAAACCCACAAGTGTAAAAGTACTGTTGCATTTTAGACAAGCAATCCCTGCTTGCATTGCATTTTTAATTTTTGTCATATTTTGTAATGGGATTTAGGTCCCTCTTTGCAATGGGATAGGTCCTTTGTAGTTCAGCCATGCATGTTAGTGAGTATCTCTCAGGTCTATTCCAAATCTTGTTTTCATCCATGTTTTCATCCAATAATGCAAACTACTTTGTCCTCTCCTGAGTGAATACTCACTTCCTACTGTACTTAGCAGTTGTCACAAACCCAAACTGAAAAACACTTCCACTTTGCTATTAGGTACAGTGAGGACACGACTAATACAATCCTCACTCTCATTTCACTTACAAACTCAGTCATTATTTCACCAAGGTCGATGTCACCACGAGCCACAGCTTGACCTCAGCTTGACCACTGTATGACCCAGTGACCATGAATTCAAATGTTGTAGGATACGTCTCTCCACCACACACAGGCACTCCATGATGCACATAACATATTATGTTCTCTTTTACTCTTGTCTTCTTTCAAAAGAAGGACCATCTGGATATTTTACAGATAATCGTTTTGTTTTTAAAGTAACAAAATGGATCGGTTCACTCATTCATTTGTGTCTTAGGTTTGGGTTTATCCTTTCCTTGTATTGGATGCAGCGATTATCTGCTCTTTAATGTTGCCACAAAAACGGTTTCAATTCAGATGTATGTTTGAATCCGGTGGACACTATTTTAGGAAAAAGGATCGGAATGCTTGTGTCACTGTACATATATGAAGTAGCATTTGTCGATTGTCAAAGGTTCAATAAAGTGAGATACATTTTAACTTTTTTACTGCCTCCTGTACTGTATATTTCACACACACACACACACACACACACACACACACACACACACACACACACACACACACACACACACACACACACACACACACACACACACACACACACACACACACACACACACACACACACACACACACACACACACACACACACACACACACACACACACACTCACTTTGTCGTAAACATCACTTTAGCAATACACCATCAGGTCTTTGTCTGTTTCCGACCATCAACGTAGCCTAATATATCGTTTTTTTCTCTTTCTAGACCCATGCCTTCCTACCATAAACCAACCCAACCAGCCATCTATGTCTAAGTTAAGCCTACAAGCTGGTGAATCTATCCTGCGCTCTTCCTGTAGACTACAGGGCCTCTTCCTGGTCCGCTAGAGGCTTTTGACTGGTTCACAAGAGCAACGGTGTGACCGGGCAATATGGGCTTTACCAAAAAACAATATGGGCCCCAGACAAAACAATATGGGCCTCAGACAAAACAATATGGGCCCCAGACAAAACAATATGGGCCTCAGACAAAACAATATGGGCCCCAGACAAAACAATATGGGCCCCAGACAAAACAATATGGGCCTCAGACAAAACAATATGGGCCCCAGACAAAACAATATGGGCCTCAGACAAAACAATATGGGCCCCAGACAAAACAATATGGGCCTCAGACAAAACAATATGGGCCTCAGACAAAACAATATGGGCCCCAGACAAAACAATATGGGCCTCAGACAAACAAAGACCTGAAAACAACTGACTGGGGTCCTTCCTCTTACAACTAACATACATGTTTAACAACAGTGTTTGGGAAGGTGTGTGTGTGTGTGTGTGTGTAGTCCTTCATGTATGTATTTGACCTAAAATGGTACTCCACCGAGTAAAAACTGTGATGACATGGAAATCTGATTGGACTTCCAAAAAGTTATCAATGTAATTTAGTCTTAAGCTGAATTCAATGACAGGGTGAAATCTTTGATTGATTTGACACTTGCACCATTTAGCAGACACTCTTATCCAGAGCAGCTATGGTTAAGTGCCTTGCAAGAGGCTCGTCAACTTGGGGATTCAAAAAAAGCAACCTTTTGGTTACTGGCCCAATGTTCTTAAGCGCAAGGTTAACTGCCGTTAACATATCACATTGAATTCACGTTAGTTGACAACTCAACCAAATGTAAATCAAAAATAGATGTTGAACTGATCTGTTCCCAGTGGGATGGTACGGTGATTCTCGCAGCTCTTGCACCAGTCCAGGAAACTGTTAGGATGACATGATTTTCAATGACATCTCTTTTGATCCCCCGGTAGAAAAAGCTTTAGGGACTTGCTGTGTGTTTGGTGTGTGCGTGATGACATATACGTACGTTGTGCATGAGTGAGTGTATATGCGTGCATGCATGTGCGTGTGCGTGTGTGCATACATGTGGGCATGCATATGTGACTGTGTGCGTGCATGTGTGTTGTTCATGAACTTACAGTGACCCTGCACATCAATTACTGGTCAGTGGAGGTCATGACTGAGCATGAGAGCTGTGACATTTCCCTCATGGCTGGATGTTTGGCCAACACACCAGGAATCTTAGCTACCCGTGAAGGAACTGCCCAGAATCACAATTCACAGACACAGGAAGTGAAGGACAGTCGATAAGAAGGAAATAGGAAAAATAACAAAAACAAATGTCTATATCAACTGCCTTCATTCAATTTGATAAACATTGTCTGGTTTCGTGTGACTATTTCGTTGTATAACAGGCTTCTACACACATTTCAATAGGGCACCCATGTTGCTGGTCACGTATTAAAAGGAAAAGAAACCGAAAAAGTTGTCCACATAATTATACTTCACATTATGGCTCATGATACTCTTTTCTTTAAACAAAAAATATTACATCAACTGTGGATGCCGAGTCGAGTCAACTCCATGGAATGGCCAGCAGAGGCCAGTATAATGTGAAAAGAAAGTACTTCATCCATAACGTCCTTTGGAGAAAATCAAAGAAAGTCTTGTGCCAATGTCTAACGGTCAGGGTAGTGATTTTAATAGGATTAATTACAATAGGACCACGCATGCTGAGTTGAATCTGTTGTAGTCTGGCTCTTAATATGGGTTATGGTTAATATCTCTAATACAGGCGTCCGGCTATCAACAATGATCTGACAGTACTGATTGTACTTTATCAAAACAACATCTGTGAATTTGGAGTACTATAACATAAACAACAAAAACACACGAAAGAAAAGATCCTATTCATTCACTGACTACAGCTGTTCCAGTACTCAACGTTGGATCCTAATGAAAAGCTTATCGGTTCCTCTTAAGCAATGTTTTGCTTCCTGCCGTGTGATGAATTGTCGCTTGATTCGCTGTGCCGCTGATGGATCGTATGAAGGCTGGGAAGCAATTAAATCGGAAGATTTTAGTCCTACTGCCCTGGGCCCAGGTTTTTCTAAAGTTATCTGCCTGGACTTTGCCTATCGGATAGGATTAAATGTATGGAAATAGAATGAATAGAATGGAAGTCCCCATTCAAGTAAATTGTTTGTCAATTCTATTCATTCTATGTCTATGCATTTAATCCTATCCAATAGGCAAAATCCAGATGGGTAACTTTTGAAAAACTGGGCCCTGGGATAACAGGATTATTAGGATAGATAAATGAGAAGGGAGGAGTTTTGGAGTCAGTTGTAAACAAGCATCATTCTTGCTTCCTTCTTTCCTGGTCTGGTCGGATGGCCTAAATGTTCACAATACGCGATTGCAAAGCACAACAAATGGCATAGCGTGACAACCCTGACTTTAACATGACACATAATGCACCCATAATTCACTGTGTAAAAACACATGGAGACTTTTCATCAGATTGATATGGTTTGTACCAGCATAGTCAGACAGAGCATGCTCTGGATCCAGTTACACCAGTATTCACCGACAATAAAGTTAAGAGAACATGTCAAAGAGGATAGAATATCATAGAGGATAGAATTTCACCTCGGATACAATTTCTTGAGATCATCATGTCTCAAGTGAAGATAGGAAGGTCTGTAATCACAACTATTAGTATAAATATGATGTCCTCCTATGTTCCCTCCATCAAGCCTAATCAGAACTGGGAAGGTATCAGGTCTGTAATCTAACATCCTAATAGTTCTGATGTTCTTTCATCAGACCTAATCATAACTGAGAATAGTGGGGGAGCTCTCTGAGAGCTGGGTCAGAATAACAAATAATGCGCTCGTTTCACCTTAAATCATATTTACCCCCAGCCTTCTCTCTCCATTTGGTTGAGGCAGCTCTGACAGCTCCTGTATCTGTCTGCACCACTCTCTGACATCCCCACTGGGCAAGTTCAATTAAGAGGCAGCTCACAAATACGCTCAATGCAAAGCTATGGACCTCTGTCTTGCCTCTCTCGCACTCTCTTTTTTCCCTGTCTTGCTCTTTCTTTCTTTCTTTCTTTCTTTCTTTCTTTCTTTCTTTCTTTCTTTCTTTCTTTCTTTCTTTCTTTCTTTCTTTCTTTCTTTCTCTCTTTCTCTCTTTCTCTCTTTCTCTTCTGTCTGTCTTGCTGTTTCACTCTCAAATCAAATCAATTTTTATTTGTCACATAAACACGGTTAGCAGATGTTAATGCGAGTGTAACGAAATGCTTGTGTTTCTAGTTCCGACAGCGCAGTAATATCTAACAAGTAATCTAACAATTCCCCAACATCTACCTAATACACACAAATCAAAAAGAGTGAATAAGAATATGTACATGTAAGTATAAGGATGAGAGATGGCCGAGCGGCATAGGCAAGGTGCAATAGATGGTATAAAATACAGTATATACATGTGAGTAATGTAAGATATGTAAACATAATTAAAGTGGCATTATTTAGTGCATTGTATAAAGGGACTAGTGATCCATTTATTAAAGTGGCCAGTGATTGGCTCTCTTTTTAGCAGTCTGATGGCCTTGAGATAGAAGCTGTTTTTCAGTCTCGGTCCCAGCTTTGATGCACCTGTACTCTCTCTCTTTCTCGGTATTTCTTGCTGTTTCTCTCTCTCTCTCTCTCTCTCTCTCTCTCTCTCTCTCTCTCTCTCTCTCTCACTGTTTTTCTCTCTTTCTTTCTTCTGTCTGTCTGTCTGTCTGTCTGTCTGTCTGTCTTGCTCTCTCTCTTTTTCTCTTTTTCTCTTTTTTTCTTTCCCACATTTAGTCAGTCAGCTAGTGAGTCTCTCCATCCTTTCATAATAGTCAGCAGTTTTATCCTGACAGCCAAGAGAATCCAATTATTTTGCACCCCTCAATCCTAAAATCTTCACCGAGGGTGAAACAAACTTGGACAGGCCCCCCTTTTACCACTGCAGCAGCTAATTAAGTCATGATCATTTATTGCACTCCACATTTGCGAGGGCTTTTGTGCTTTCAAGCTACTGAAAAAAAATCAGCTCGAGCAGCCGAGCGACTGAAAACGATAAAGCCGTAAATCAAAAGGTCCCCGCATCAGCACTAACGTGTTACCTAGGTGTTCCAGTCTTCTCCCTGACCTTTCCCTTCCACTAATCTACAAAGTAAGAGCAGATCCAATGGGAATTGAGATGATGAGGGCAGCCGAGCAACAATGAATGGCGAGGTCACTCAGGGACGTGTGCAGCCAGTTTCCATCCGACCGTTAACATTCTGAAGAGAAGCTCTACCTGACACTGACTCCCAGACACAGGACATGTACAGCCCCCTGGCTGGGTGAAATAGATGCTGACGCTCCAATGGCAGTGGCTCACCACAGTTTATCCCTCCCCCCCAAGGTCTGAGCAGTTTAACAGCACATTTCCCGTCATTCATTTGTTCACTTGTTTTTTTTGTTGCCATGGCTATGACGTGTTCATATGCTATCTGGGGAAGGGGGGTAGGGATGCTTGGTACACCAGTGTCCAATGGTGAAAAAGCAAAGATCCTCAGTTATGTCAGCCCAGGTGTGCGTGCTTGCTTGCTTGCTTGCATGCTGTTTGTGTGTGTGAGGGGTGAGGGGGTATGTCTGTCTGTCTGTCTGTCTGTCTGTCTGTCTGTCTGTCTGTCTGTCTGTGTGTATGTGTGCGTACTTTAAAACATACTGAAACAAATACATTTCACTCTTAGCTTCTCCTACAGCATCACACAGATGTCATTCCCATAGACTTTACAGATTGTGATCTGAATTGCCACCTGACCAAATATGTAAGCAGTCACCCAGCATTTCCATGTGACAATTTATCATAATAACTAATGATTAATACAAAACAATTTAAGACAATCAAAGTTTATCAAGCCTTATTGCTTAAATAATGGTGTGTATAGACAGTATGAACAGTATATGAATAGCAAAGGTGTGTACGACAGTAGTTATATAGGATGAGCCTTGACTAGAATACAGTATAT
>NC_088218.1:21720801-21750801 GCF_036934945.1 Oncorhynchus masou masou
GTTCGGTAGGGATACACACACAGTTCGGTAGGGATATACACACACGGTTCAGTAGGGATATACACACACGGTTCAGTAGGGATATACACACACGGTTCAGTAGAGAAATACACACGGTTCGGTAGGGATATACACACACGGTTCAGTAGGGATATACACACACGGTTCAGTAGAGATATACACACGGTTCGGTAGGGATATAGACACGGTTCGGTAGGGATATACACACATGGTTCAGTAGGGATATACACACACGGTTCAGTAGAGATATACACATGGTTCGGTAGGGATATACACACGGTTCAGTAGGGATATACACACGGTTCGGTAGGGATATACACACGGTTCGGTAGGGATATACACACACGGTTCAGTAGGGATATACACACACGGTTCAGTAGAGATATACACACGGTTCGGTAGGGATATACACACACGGTTCAGTAGGGATATACACACACGGTTCAGTAGGGATATACACACACGGTTCAGTAGAGATATACACACGGTTCGGTAGGGATATACACACACGGTTCAGTAGGGATATACACACACGGTTCAGTAGAGATATACACACGGTTCGGTAGGGATATAGACACGGTTCGGTAGGGATATACACACACGGTTTGGTAGGGATATACACACGGTTCGGTAGGGATATACACACGGTTCGGTAGGGATATACACACGGTTCGGTAGGGATATACACACACGGTTCAGTAGGGATATAAACACACGGTTCGGTAGGGATATACACACAGCTCGGTAGGGATATACACACACGGTTCGGTAGGGATATACACACGGTTCGGTAGGGAAACACACACGGTTCGGGAAGGATATACACACGGTTCGGTAGAGATATACACACGGTTCGGTAGGGATATACATACATGGTTCGGTAGGGATACACACACGGTTCGGTAGGGATATACACACGCGGTTCGGGAGGGATATACACACACGGTTCGGTAGGGATACACACACAGTTCGGTAGGGATATACACACACGGTTCAGTAGGGATATACACACACGGTTCAGTAGGGATATACACACACGGTTCAGTAGAGATATACACACGGTTCGGTAGGGATATACACACACGGTTCAGTAGGGATATACACACACGGTTCAGTAGAGATATACACACGGTTCGGTAGGGATATAGACACGGTTCGGTAGGGATATACACACATGGTTCAGTAGGGATATACACACACGGTTCAGTAGAGATATACACACGGTTCGGTAGGGATATACACACGGTTCAGTAGGGATATACACACGGATCGGTAGGGATATACACACGGTTCGGTAGGGATATACACACACGGTTCAGTAGGGATATACACACACGGTTCAGTAGAGATATACACACGGTTCGGTAGGGATATACACACACGGTTCAGTAGGGATATACACACACGGTTCAGTAGGGATATACACACACGGTTCAGTAGAGATATACACACGGTTCGGTAGGGATATAGACACGGTTCGGTAGGGATATACACACACGGTTTGGTAGGGATATACACACACGGTTCAGTAGGGATATACACACACGGTTCAGTAGAGATATACACACGGTTCGGTAGGGATATAGACACGGTTCGGTAGGGATATACACACGGTTTGGTAGGGATATACACACGGTTCGGTAGGGATATACACACGGTTCGGTAGGGATATACACACGGTTCGGTAGGGATATACACACACGGTTCAGTAGGGATATACACACACGGTTCAGTAGAGATATACACACGGTTCGGTAGGGATATACACACGGTTCAGTAGGGATATACACACGGTTCGGTAGGGATATACACACGGTTCGGTAGGGATATACACACACGGTTCAGTAGGGATATACACACATGGTTCAGTAGGGATATACACACACGGTTCAGTAGAGATATACACACGGTTCGGTAGGGAAACACACACGGTTCGGGAAGGATATACACACGGTTCGGTAGAGATATACACACGGTTCGGTAGGGATATACACACATGGTTCGGTAGGGATACACACGGTTCGGTAGGGATATACACACGCGGTTCGGGAGGGATATACACACACGGTTCGGTAGGGATACACACACAGTTCGGTAGGGATATACACACACGGTTCAGTAGGGATATACACACACGGTTCAGTAGGGATATACACACACGGTTCAGTAGAGATATACACACGGTTCGGTAGGGATATACACACGGTTCAGTAGGGATATACACACACGGTTCAGTAGAGATATACACACGGTTCGGTAGGGATATAGACACGGTTCGGTAGGGATATACACACATGGTTCAGTAGGGATATACACACACGGTTCAGTAGAGATATACACACGGTTCGGTAGGGATATACACACGGTTCAGTAGGGATATACACACGGTTCGGTAGGGATATACACACGGTTCGGTAGGGATATACACACACGGTTCAGTAGGGATATACACACACGGTTCAGTAGAGATATACACACGGTTCGGTAGGGATATACACACACGGTTCAGTAGGGATATACACACACGGTTCAGTAGGGATATACACACACGGTTCAGTAGAGATATACACACGGTTCGGTAGGGATATACACACACAGTTCAGTAGGGATATACACACACGGTTCAGTAGAGATATACACACGGTTCGGTAGGGATATAGACACGGTTCGGTAGGGATATACACACACGGTTTGGTAGGGATATACACACGGTTCGGTAGGGATATACACACGGTTCGGTAGGGATATACACACGGTTCGGTAGGGATATACACACACGGTTCAGTAGGGATATAAACACACGGTTCGGTAGGGATATACACACGGCTCGGTAGGGATATACAAACACGGTTCAGTAGGGATATACACACACGGTTCAGTAGGGCTATACACACACGGATCAGTAGAGATATACACACGGTTCGGTAGGGATATACACACGGTTCAGTAGGGATATACACACGGTTCGGTAGGGATATACACACGGTTCGGTAGGGATATACACACACGGTTCAGTAGGGATATACACACATGGTTCAGTAGGGATATACACACACGGTTCAGTAGAGATATACACACGGTTCGGTAGGGATATACACACACGGTTCAGTAGGGATATACACACACGGTTCAGTAGGGATATACACACACGGTTCAGTAGAGATATACACACGGTTCGGTAGGGATATACACACACGGTTCAGTAGGGATATACACACACGGTTCAGTAGAGATATACACACGGTTCGGTAGGGATATACACACGGTTCGGTAGGGATATACACACGGTTCGGGAAGGATATACACACGGTTCGGTAGGGATATACACACGGTTCGGTAGGGATATACACACGGTTCGGTAGGGAAATACACACGGTTCGGGAGGGATATACACACGGTTCGGTAGGGATATACACACAGTTCGGTAGGGATATACACACGGTTCGGTAGGGATATACACACGGTTCGGGAGGGATATACACACGGTTCGGTAGGGATATACACACGGTTCGGTAGGGATATACACACACGGTTCAGTAGGGATATACACACACGGTTCGGTAGGGATATACACACACGGTTCAGTAGGGATATACACACACGGTTTGGTAGGGATATACACACACGGTTCAGTAGGGATATACACACACGGTTCAGTATTAGATATACACACGGTTCGGTAGGGATATACACACACAGTTCGGTAGGGATATAAACACACGGTTCGGTAGGGATATACACACACCGTTTGGTAGGGATATACACACACAGTTTGGTAGGGATATACACACACGGTTCGGTAGGGATATACACACGGTTCGGTAGGGATATACACACACGGTTCGGTAGGGATATAAACACGGTTCGGTAGGGAAACACACACGGTTCGGGAAGGATATACACACGGTTCGGTAGGGATATACACACGGTTCGGTAGGGATATACACACACGGTTCGGTAGGGATACACACACGTTCGGTAGGGATATACACACGGGGGAGGGATATACACACGGTTCGGTAGGGATATACACACACGGTTCGGGAGGGATATACACACACGGTTCGGTAGGGATACACACACAGTTCGGTAGGGATGTACACACGGTTCGGTAGGGATATACACACGGTTTGGTAGGGATATACACACACGGTTCGGTAGGGATATACACACGGTTCAGTAGAGATATACACACGGTTCGGTAGGGATATACACACGGTTCAGTAGGGATATACACACACGGTTCAGTAGGGATACACACACGGTTCGGTAGGGATATACACACGGTTCAGTAGGGATATACACACGGTTCGGTAGGGATATACACACGGTTCGGTAGGGATATACACACACGGTTCAGTAGGGATATACACACACGGTTCAGTAGAGATATACACACGGTTCGGTAGGGATATACACACACGGTTCAGTAGGGATATACACACACGGTTCAGTAGGGATATACACACACGGTTCAGTAGAGATATACACACGGTTCGGTAGGGATATACACACACAGTTCAGTAGGGATATACACACACGGTTCAGTAGAGATATACACACGGTTCGGTAGGGATATAGACACGGTTCGGTAGGGATATACACACGGTTTGGTAGGGATATACACACGGTTCGGTAGGGATATACACACGGTTCGGTAGGGATATACACACGGTTCGGTAGGGATATACACACACGGTTCAGTAGGGATATAAACACACGGTTCGGTAGGGATATACACACGGCTCGGTAGGGATATACAAACACGGTTCAGTAGGGATATACACACACGGTTCAGTAGGGCTATACACACACGGTTCAGTAGAGATATACACACGGTTCGGTAGGGATATACACACGGTTCAGTAGGGATATACACACGGTTCGGTAGGGATATACACACGGTTCGGTAGGGATATACACACACGGTTCAGTAGGGATATACACACATGGTTCAGTAGGGATATACACACACGGTTCAGTAGAGATATACACACGGTTCGGTAGGGATATACACACACGGTTCAGTAGGGATATACACACACGGTTCAGTAGGGATATACACACACGGTTCAGTAGAGATATACACACGGTTCGGTAGGGATATACACACGGTTCAGTAGGGATATACACACACGGTTCAGTAGAGATATACACACGGTTCGGTAGGGATATACACACGGTTCAGTAGGGATATACACACGGTTCGGGAAGGATATACACACGGTTCGGTAGGGATATAGACACGGTTCGGTAGGGATATACACACGGTTCGGTAGGGAAATACACACGGTTCGGGAGGGATATACACACGGTTCGGTAGGGATATACACACAGTTCGGTAGGGATATACACACGGTTCGGTAGGGATATACACACGGTTCGGGAGGGATATACACACGGTTCGGTAGGGATATACACACGGTTCGGTAGGGATATACACACACGGTTCAGTAGGGATATACACACACGGTTCGGTAGGGATATACACACACGGTTCAGTAGGGATATACACACACGGTTTGGTAGGGATATACACACACGGTTCAGTAGGGATATACACACACGGTTCAGTATTAGATATACACACGGTTCGGTAGGGATATACACACACAGTTCGGTAGGGATATAAACACACGGTTCGGTAGGGATATACACACACCGTTTGGTAGGGATATACACACACGGTTCGGTAGGGATATACACACGGTTCGGTAGGGATATACACACGGTTCGGTAGGGATACACACACAGTTTGTTAGGGATATACACACACGGTTCGGTAGGGATATACACACACGGTTCGGGAGGGATATACACACGGTTCGGTAGGGATATACACACGGTTCGGTAGGGATACACACACAGTTTGGTAGGGATATACACACACGGTTCGGTAGGGATATACACACGGTTCGGTAGGGATATACACACACGGTTCGGTAGGGATATAAACACGGTTCGGTAGGGAAACACACACGGTTCGGGAAGGATATACACACGGTTCGGTAGGGATATACACACGGTTCGGTAGGGATATACACACACGGTTCGGTAGGGATACACACACGGTTCGGTAGGGATATACACACGCGGTTCGGGAGGGATATACACACGGTTCGGTAGGGATATACACACACGGTTCGGGAGGGATATACACACACGGTTCGGTAGGGATACACACACAGTTCGGTAGGGATGTACACACGGTTCGGTAGGGATATACACACGGTTTGGTAGGGATATACACACACGGTTCGGTAGGGATATACACACGGTTCAGTAGAGATATACACACGGTTCGGTAGGGATATACACACGGTTCAGTAGGGATATACACACACGGTTCAGTAGGGATACACACACAGTTCGGTAGGGATACACACACGGTTCGGTAGGGATATACACGCACGGTTCGGTAGGGATATACCCACAGTACGGTAGGGATACACACACGGTTCGGTAGGGATATACACACACGGTTCGGTAGGGATATACCCACAGTACGGTAGGGATATACACACGGTTCGGTAGGGATATACACACGGTTCGGTAGGGATATACACATGGTTCGGTAGGGATATACACACACGGTTCGGTAGGGATACACACACACGGTTCGGTAGGGATATATACACGGTTCAGTAGGGATATACACACGGTTCAGTAGGGATATACACACACGGTTCGGTAGGGATATACACACACGGTTCGGTAGGGATATACACACGGTTCGGTAGGGATATACACACACGGTTCGGTAGGGATATACACACGGTTCGGTAGGGATATACACACAGTTCGGTAGGGATATACACACACGGTTCGGGAGGGATATACACACACGGTTCGGTAGGGATATACACACGGTTCGGTAGGGATATACACACGGTTCGGTAGGGATATACACACACAGTTCGGGAGGGATATACACACACGGTTCGGTAGGGATATACACACGGTTCGGTAGGGATATACACACACGTTTCGGTAGGGATATACACACGGTTCGGTAGGGATATACACACGGTTCGGTAGGGATATACACACACGGTTCGGTAGAGATACACACACGGTTCGGTAGGGATACACACACAGTTTGGTAGGGATATACACACACGGTTCGGTAGGGATATACACACGGTTCGGTAGGGATATACACACGGTTCGGGAAGGGATACACACACGGTTCGGTAGGGATATACACACGGTTCGGTAGGGATATACACACATAGTTCAGTAGGGATATACACACGGTTCGGTAGGGATACACACACGGTTCGGGAATGATATACACACGGTTCGGTAGGGATATACACACGGTTCGGTAGGGATATACACACACGGTTCGGTAGGGATACACACACGGTTCGGTAGGGATATACACACGCGGTTCGGGAGGGATATACACACACGGTTCGGTAGGGATATACACACGGTTCGGTAGGGATATACACACAGTTCGGTAGGGATATACACACGGTTCGGTAGAGATATACACACACGGTTCGGTAGGGATATACACACGGTTCGGTCGGGAAACACACACGGTTCGGGAAGGATATACACACGGTTCGGTAGGGATATACACACGGTTCGGTAGGGATATACACACACGGTTCGGTAGGGATACACACACGGTTCGGTAGGGATATACACACGCGGTTCGGGAGGGATATACACACGGTTCGGTAGGGATATACACACACGGTTCGGGAGGGATATACACACACGGTTCGGTAGGGATACACACACAGTTCGGTAGGGATGTACACACGGTTCGGTAGGGATATACACACGGTTTGGTAGGGATATACACACACGGTTCGGTAGGGATATACACACGGTTCAGTAGAGATATACACACGGTTCGGTAGGGATATACACACGGGTCGGTAGGGATATACACACACGGTTCGGTAGGGATATACACACACGGTTCGGTAGGGATATACACACACGGTTCGGTAGGGATATACACACACGGTTCGGTAGGGATATACACACACGGTTCGGTAGGGATACACACACAGTTCGGTAGGGATACACACACGGTTCGGTAGGGATATACACACGGTTCAGTAGGGATACACACACAGTTCGGTAGGGTTACACACACGGTTCGGTAGGGATACACACACGGTTCGGTAGGGATATACACACACGGTTCGATAGGGATATACACACACGGTTCGGTAGGGATACACACACAGTTCGGTAGGGATACACACACGGTTCGGTAGGGATATACACAGGGTTCAGTAGGGATACACACACAGTTCGGTAGGGATACACACATGGTTCGGTAGGGATATACACACACGGTTCGGTAGGGATACACACACAGTTCGGTAGGGATACACACACGGTTCGGTAGGGATATACACACGGTTCAGTAGGGATATATACACGGTTCAGTAGGGATATACACACGGTTCAGTAGGGATATACACACGGTTCGGTAGGGATATACACACGGTTCAGTAGGGATATACACACGGTTCAGTAGGGATATACACACGGTTCAGTAGGGATATACACACTGTTCAGTAGGGATATATACACGGTTCAGTAGGGATATACACACACGGTTCAGTAGGGATATACACACGGTTCAGTAGGGATATATTCACGGCTCGGTAGGGATATACACACGGTTCGGTAGGGATATACACACAAGGTTCGGGAGGGATACACACACGGTTCGGTAGGGATACACACAGTTTGGTAGGGATATACACACACGGTTCGGTAGGGATATACACACGGTTCGGTAGGGATATACACACGGTTCGGTAGGGATATACACACGGTTCGGTAGGGATATACACACGGTTCGGTAGGGATATACACACACGGTTCGGTAGGGTTACACACACACGGTTCGGTAGGGATATATACACGGTTCAGTAGGGATATACACACGGTTCAGTAGGGATATACACACACGGTTCGGTAGGGATATACACACACGGTTCGGTAGGGATATACACACGGTTCGGTAGGGATATACACACGGTTCGGTAGGGATATACACACAGTTCGGTAGGGATATACACACACGGTTCGGGAGGGATATACACACACGGTTCGGTAGGGATATACACACACAGTTCGGGAGGGATATACACACACGGTTCGGTAGGGATATACACACGGTTCGGTAGGGATATACACACACGGTTCGGTAGGGATATACACACGGTTCGGTAGGGATATACACACGGTTCGGTAGGGATATACACACGGTTCGGTAGGGATACACACACGGTTCGGTAGGGATACACACACAGTTTGGTAGGGATATACACACACGGTTCGGTAGGGATATACACACGGTTCGGTAGGGATATACACACGGTTCGGTAGGGATATACACACGGTTCGGTAGGGATACACACACGGTTCGGGAGGGATATACACACGGTTCGGTAGGGATATACACACACGGTTCAGTAGGGATATACACACGGTTCGGTAGGGATATACACACGGTTCGGTAGGGATATACACACACGGTTCGGTAGGGATATACACACGGTTCGGTAGGGATATACACACACGGTTCGGGAGGGATATACACACACGGTTCGGTAGGGATATACACACGGTTCGGTAGGGATATACACACGGTTCGGTAGGGATATACACACACGGTTCGGGAGTGATATACACACACGGTTCGGTAGGGATATACACACACGGTTCGGTAGGGATATATACACACGGTTCGGTAGGGATACACACACACGGTTCGGTAGGGATATACACACGGTTCGGTAGGGATACACACACGGTTCGGGAGGGATATACACACGGTTCGGTAGGGATACACACACGGTTCGGTAGGGATATACACACACGGTTCAGTAGAGATATACACACGGTTCGGTAGGGATATACACACGGTTCAGTAGGGATATACACACACGGTTCGGTAGGGATATACACACGGTTCGGTAGGGATATACACACGGTTCGGTAGGGATATACACACGGTTCGGTAGGGATACACACACGGTTCAGTAGGGATATACACACGGTTCGGTTCGGGGGATATACACACACGGTTCGGTAGGGATATACACACGGTTCGGTAGGGATATACACACACGGTTCGGTAGGGATATACACACGGTTCGGTAGGGATATACACACAGTTCGGTAGGGATATACACACACGGTTCGGGAGGGATATACACACACGGTTCGGTAGGGATATACACACGGTTCGGTAGGGATATACACACGGTTCGGTAGGGATATACACACACGGTTCGGGAGTGATATACACACACGGTTCGGTAGGGATATACACACACGGTTCGGTAGGGATATACACACACGGTTCGGTAGGGATATACACACGGTTCGGTAGGGATATACACACGGTTCGGTAGGGATATACACACGGTTCGGTAGGGATATACACACAGTTCGGTAGGGATATACACACAGTTCGGTAGGGATGTACACACGGTTCGGTAGGGATATACACACAGTTCGGTAGGGATGTACACACGGTTTGGTATAATGGAGGCATTTAAATTCTTCTGTTGTGAAAGAATGCGTCCGGTGAAAATTGCAGGCTTTGCCACCACAGTGCTGTTAAAATGTGAATAGGTAATGCACAGACATAGTTGAAGGCTGAAAAGAGGACAGTATTCGGGTGTGGAAACGTACTAAAGGGCATGGGTGGCAATTCTTCCTTCTAGGAAGCAGTACACTCCTATTGGAGCTAGTTCCACCCCTACCTGTAACAAACCTGATTCTACTGATCGGTTGCTCCTCAACACATTGACTAGCTGAATCAGGTGTATTATAGTAAAGATGGGGCAAAAACCTGCACAACCAGCTCTCCAGAAGAAGACCTGGTCGTCCCTGTTATAGGGTGACCTCTTTGGGTGAAATAAATACAGTAAATATTTGAGGGGAGAGGGGTTGAAGGTATTGAGTGAATACATTACTGCTATTATCCCTGCAACAGGGATGTACACAGGCTTTTCACTCACTAATGATCATTTTGCTGCTAAGGGTTAAGTGAGAGAGAGGAGCTTAACACAAGGTTCATTATAGGGTGTTTTTTCTCACGCATGGTTTATATTTAACCAATAAGGTACGAGGGGATGTGGTAAATGGCTAAGGGCTGTTCTTAAGCGCGACGCAACGCGGAGTGCCTGGTTACAGCCCATAGCCGTGCTATATTGGCCATATACCACAAACCCCAGTGGTTCCGTATTACTACTATGAACAGGTTACTAACGTAATTAGAGCACTAACAATAAATGTTTTGTCAAACCCGTGGTATACAGTCTGATATATCACGGCTGTCAGCCAATCAGCATTCAGAGTTTGAACCACCCAGTTGATAAAAAAAACAATATAATCTTACCCATAAGGTAAGATATATACATAATCAATGATCACTTAATGATCCCTTAATCTCTCCAGTTTCATCAAACAGTCTAAACAACCTGGTTATCCATCCCGTGACTGCTTTAAGCCCTTAACTCAGCGTTTCCCAAACTCGGCCCCGGGGGCCACCCTGGGTGCACGTTCTGATTTTAGCCCTAGCGCTTCACAGCTGATTTAAATAATGAACTCATCCTCAAGCTTTGATTATTTTAATCAGATGTGTAGTGCACGGTAAAAAACCTAAATGTGCACGACTTGTGAGTCCCCAGGATCGAGTTTGGGAAACACTGCCTTAACTGTAGCTGTGTCCTTTATGTTTTTAACCAAATGTGTTGCACCCCCACCAATGTGTTGTAAATATGTATTTTCCTATTTCCGTTTCTTTTTAAAATGTATTATTTATTTATTGTCTGCTTGGTCTGTAACGTTGTCACTTGTCTGCTTGCAGCACAGTTCATTCCTCCATCTTGGCAAGGTCGTTATTGTAAAAAAATCATGTATTCTCAATGACTGACTGTTTGTTGCAATTGTACGGACGGTTCATCCCCTCCTGCATATAGCTAGTGGTTCAGTAACATAAATACCCAAATGAGAGTGCATGTACTGTATGTTGATGGAGTAGGCTAAATACAAGTCACAATGTTGAATATTGTCACGGTTGCTCAGTTTCGGCTGTGATTGCATCACAACCACACAGGCTTGTGTTTGATCCATCCGCTAAAATCTCCATGCCTCTGTGGCGGCTAACCGCCACCCCCATCCACTGTACCTTCACCACACCCTTCCTAAAACTGAGGTAACACATTGCTCCTCTGACAAACTAGCTTAGCACAAACAATTTAACAAAAAAAATAATATCTGTCTCTACCAAAAAGGAGGAATAGAAATGAGGAATACACTTACGAGAATATGTTACCTCTCCCTGAAACAGACACGACTAAAACACAACAACTCTCCCTGCTCAATTCCCTAAATATAGGGATTTTATTTTGAAAGGTTTGCCTGGCTTACGTCTGAGAGGGGATGCAGGTTGTCAGACCACCACAATGGCTTCCCCTCCACCACAACAACAAACACCACTCCCTCCCCATATACCTGACAGCTAACCCTGAGCAAATATCAATATAACCCGGCTATGTCCCCCTGTCAAATCACAGTTGACCGCCTAGTGCATAAAGGCAATGCAAGAACCATTAATGTTGAGTTTTTTTTAGGCTCAGGTCACAGAGATGCGTCGGAAAAATCTATAATTCCTCTGATCGGTAGTTTACCTAAATTTAGTCCACTCAACTGTAGTAGAAGTGAGCCGTAGAGATGGCTAGAGGGCTTTCACCATTTTCAAAGAGTTAACTGGGTGGGATTTGCTATGGTTTCTGAGTGATCGGGCAATGATCAACGCATAGTATTCTTCCTCAAATGCGTTTGTCTATACTTTGTAAGAATTTAATCCAGGTCAGTGGGAGGGATCAGCCAATGAAGTAATCTCCTGTTAAAACATTCCAGCGTGACTTGATGTCAGTATATTGCCAACGATGGCTTTATGCTCGTTTGAAACACAAAATAAGACAACTGACTACTTATAATGGAGATAGCCATCCATGCTGCTGCCCATGCTGTCACAGAGCGATCAATGGCAAAGATAAGACGTGCACCATCAATCAATCAACCAATCAAATGTATTTATAAAGCCCTTTTTTCATCAGCAGATGTAGATCGAGCCTAAAACCCCCAAACAGCAAGCAATGCAGATGTAGAAGCACCATCTATCCATCTCTATGATGTGAGCAGTTAAAAAAAAACATATATAGGCAGAGGCCTGGTTTAAATCAGCAAGGGCTATCCTGCAGGTCTACAGGTCAAGGTTTGTTGGCCAATCTTACAGTGGCAAAGATTTATAGAACACATCGCTATTGAAGTCCCCTGTCAGTCATACCATCTATCAAATGATAATATGAAGATCGGTGTGTGCATTATGGACCAATGTTACTCTAAGCCCTTACATACGGCTTCATACTGTACTACTGTCTTTACCCCATTAGCAAGACATGTATCAATAATGTGAGGAATATATCAAATGTAATATCTGCTGTAGCAGGTCATTCTCTGTTTATTGCATGTGGCAGCAGTGGCTGTGTTCACAATGTATGTACCGTATGGTCAACAAAGTGGGGATGGATTGAGGGAATCACTTCTGGACACACCCACATATGCACAAACACATGCACAGCTACACACACAGGGCCATATATTTCTAGTGTATATATGGCTCTACACACACACACACACACACACACACACACACACACACACACACACACACACACACACACACACACACACACACACACACACACACACTTATTTCTGTGCGCAAAATGCTACGGGTGATACTCTTTTCCTACTCCCGGTCGGTTCCGCTCTATCGCTCCAGTCCAACGATGATCCTGAGAGGATTCTCCAACAGCTGTGCTGTTGTCACTGATATTTGGGCAGATTATGTCCAGGGGGCGTGTACACACACGAGCGTGCACGGTGGGAGTGCACATCAGCACTCCTGATTAATAACCAACCAAGATGGTGGGTAAAACCCTTCTCTTGATAAGATTGTTTGGGAAAAACGTGACTCGATTCATGTTGTCCACGGCACTCGAGCCGTGCAACACAGGGCTGCCACGACGGGCATAGGGTAAGGACTTGTTGAGGTAGGAAATCAGAAATAACTACACGCCACACGTGAACTGCGCAGTAGCCAACCATTGTTAGATGAGCAGTAGCTTCATGCAATGGAACTAGCAGGTCATCGTTTAAACCAATTCCCTCAACCCATCAAATCTCTAAGTAGTGATTTAATGGAAAGCAGGCTACATACAGTACACAGTATCACTAACACAGTATCATTTCCTGATTTACATCTTATGAACATCCATCCATGCACACTTCGCCATATGCATGTATTGCAAGTACATTCCAGTCAAGGTATGAGGCGAGTGGACTTGTCTGAAGTGAAGTAAACGATATGTAGCACTAAGCACAAATGTCCCATTGGAGCATTATCATCTCTCTCCTCCATGTGGGTGGGTTTGTGGGTAGCCTAGGCAAACAGGGCAGGCCTTAGAAGAACACTGTAATCTGTAGCCAAGATTAAGCAGGTCCTATGTGCTTAATCCTTGAGCAGAGCACACTCTGATGAAACCCCAGCAGGCTAAATCAGGGCCAAATAATCCCACATCCCAATGAACGCATGTTTTAATTGAAAGGATTCTTTAGCTCCTGCTACTAATAAACTACAGTATCAGCGGCTTGCGGCTGATAGATAAAAAGAGAATATGAGCATAACATTAGAAAAGGCTATAGAGTACCACAGTATGAGTCATAATACCCATATAACCTAGAGGTCAAACAGGTAAATGATTCCAATCATTTTTACACCATTAATTTTTCCCATTGGGGATTTTAGAAACACTTAAAGGGCTGTGTTTTGTGTAGGCTTACCCAGGCTTGACATTTTTATAACCATGTAAATCTCTCTAGGGCAAGGTGACTTTTATCAATATATTTGACTGTATTTACGCCCCCCCCCCAAAATAAATGCTCATTAGCTGTGTGTCTATCATTAAGAACTACAAATCCCATGATGGTCTGGATGAGACTTCCCAATCAATGCTAAAGTAAGAATCTCTGGATTAATTATCTAATGTTAGCTAAATGTAGTAATTAATAAATAGGCTAGATTTCTTTAAATAGACAATTCTGTGAACTGTCTTGTGCAAGTTTTAAATTGACACAATACCTGTTAGCAAAAGTATCAGCTAGAGATGGTATGCAGGAGCTTGCAGGGATTCATAATATATTGATAAAAGTCACCTTGTCCGAGAGAGATTTACATAATTTTCAAAACGTCACGCGAGAGCAAGCATACACAAAACACAGCCCTTTATTTTAAGTGTTTCTAAAATCCCCTATGTGAAAAATGAATGATGGAAAAAACGTGATGATGATGGAAACATTTCCCTGTTGGACCGCTAGGTTTTATGGGTATTATGACACCTCCACTTTGGGACTCTATGAACAAACGCTTTAAAATGATTAGTTTGGTGCTGCAATGCAACAGCGGGAACCAGCACTAATATAAATGCTACAGCTTTAAGAATGGAGTAATCTAAGAAAGGGAAAATTGTATGTAAATCCCAACTATCATCAGGATAGGCATACTTTAGGGTTGTTTTTATTACAGAAAGTTCTCTGTCTTCAGTTCCCTTGTGAAAAGCAATGATTGGACACATCTGTGATTCTTATTGTTTCAATTTAACCCTAATGAATGAAAGTGTCATCCAAATAATACATCAACAGCTGTCCTATTCTGATCTTTCTCCAAAATAATGAAGTGTTCCCGCCAGCTAGCAGACAAAGCACCTGACCACTGTGCTTTGTGTGGGGTACAAGTCCTGGCTGTCTCATACAAGGCACCATTAGTTTAGTTGGTGATTCTCAATTGAGGGCTTTGGCGCCACTAGGTGGCCAGATACCAGATACCGTAGTCCTTGTGCATCTCTGAAGTTGCATGTCATGGTTGTGTTCAATTGGGCACACCATAGTTAAACATTTTGCAACTGTGTGTTCTTATTGGATAAGTTCACCTAGTAGCTCCACACTGAACACACCACAGCTGTGAATGTTGGTTCCCCTTTTAAAATGATATATATTCTGCCTGTGCAGATGGATGGAGTGATTTGAGCGAGACAGAAGCATGCAGTGCCCCCATCTGCCAACCCAAGTTCAGCGTCTGGCTTGGGTCACTCTGTGCCACACCACCAGAGGAATCATCTGTTCTCTGTTCTCATTTGACGTGATTAAAAAGAAAGATCGGAAATGACCTCAACCCCAGCCGGGACCCCGTGCCTCCCAAGCCTTTCAAATCAGTGTAAACAAAGTCCTAAAATAAAGAGCTATTTTTGTGTACTTCCTCTTAGGATAGGGGTGGCATAGGCACTAGTTTGAGGCTGTCAACACAACGACCACCAGTACAAAATCTACACAAAATCTGTGTGACTGCCAGATTGATTAAATATATTGCATCCGCCACTGTTCCACTCTTAATGCCAGTGCATTTTAAATAGAGTCCCGTCATATTTACGTAGTACAGTCAAACGGTTGAGGGATTTAACAGAAAACACAATTGTGTTGATGTACACACTACTCCTCTTTAAACGGAGGTACTCAAAAGGAGAAGTACAACTCATTGATATTCACGATCTGTGATGCGTAAGAGTATGAGCTGTGTAGAATATGTGGTTTAGAGATCATAGACAACAGCACCCTACGGTCCCCAGGAGAGTGAAGGATTGTTGTATTTTATTGTTCATGCTTTTAGGCACAGGTCCAAATAAAAAAAATTAGATATCAAATTATAAAGGGTTTAAAACGTGAAGTTGAGGGATTAAATCAAACTAATCTCCTGACATTTTTTTTTTGGGGGGGGGGTGAATATCCTGAATTGTTCAACTAGCCAACTGATGTCAATTCAATTTTATAATATGCATTTTTTTGTTTTGTTTTTACAAAAAAAGAGAGTTGATCATGTTGCACATATGGTCTATTGCATAAAAGACAAAGGGGAATAATCTAGAACAACCATAACATTGAGACATATACAGTGCATTCGGAAAGTATTCAGACCCCTTCCCTTTATCACATTTTGTTACATTACATCCTTATTCTAAAATTGATTCTATTGTTTTTCCCCCTCATCAAGCTACACACAATACCCCATCATGACAAAGCAAAAACAGTTTTAAAAAAAAGCTAATTTATTTAAAAAAAAAAATGTTTTACATAAGTATTCAGACCCTTTCCTCAGTACTTTGTTGAAGCACATTTGGCAGTGATTACAGCATTGAATCTTCTTCGATATGATGCTACAAGCTTGGCACACTTGTATTTGGGGGGTTTCTCACATTCTTCTCTGCAGATCCTCTCAAGCTCTGTCAGGTTGGATGGGGAGCGTTGCTGCACAGCTATTTTCAGGTCTCTCCAGAGATGTTCGATCAGGTTCAAGTCCGGGCTCTGGCTGGGCCACGCCTCTCCTGCGTTGTTTTGGCTATATGCTTAGGGTCATTGTCCTGTTGGGAAGGTGAACCGTCACTCCAGTCTGGGGTCCTGAGCGCTCTGGAGCAGGTTTTCATCAAGGATCTCTCTGTACTTTGCTCCGTTTATCATTATCTCGATCCTGACTCGATCCCAGTCCCTGAAGCTGAAAAACATCTCCAAAGCATGATGCTGCCACCACCATGCTTCACCATAGGGATACTGCCAGGTTTCCTCCAGATGTGACTCTTGGCATTCAGGCCAAAGAGTTCAAAATTAGTTTCATCAGACCAGAGAATCTTGTTTGTCATGGTCTGAGTCTTTACAGTAGGTGCCTTTTGGCAAACTCTAAGCAGGCTGTCATGTGTCCTTTTACTGAGGAGTGGCTTCACGTCTTGCCACTCTACCATAAAGGCCTGATTGGTGGAATGCTGCAGAGATGGTTGTCCTTCTGGAAGGTTCTCCCATCTCCACAGAGGAACTGTAGAGCTCTGTCAGAGTGACCATTGGTTTCTTGGTCACCTCCCTGACCAAGGCCCTTCTCCCCCGATTGCTCAGTTTGGCCGGGTGGCCAGCTCTAGGAAGAGTCTTGGTGGTTCCAAACTTCTTCCATTTAAGAATGATGGAGGCCACTGTGTTCTTGGGAACCTTCAATGCTGCAGAAATGTGGTACCCTTCCCCAGATCTGTGCCTCGACACAATCCTGTGGGACCTTACATAGACAGGTGTGTGCCTTTCCAAATCATGTCCAATCAATTGAATTTACCATAGGTGGACTCCCAATCAAGTTGTAGAAACATCTCAAGGATGATCACTGGAAACAGGATGCACCTGAGCTCAACTTCAAGTCTCATAGCAAAGAGTCTGAATACTTGTGCAAATAAGGTATTTGTTTTTTATTTTGAATACATTTGCAAAAATATCTAAAAACCTATTTTCGCATTGTCATTATGGGGTATTGTGTGTAGATTGATTTTTGTTTTTTTTCTTATCCATTTTAGAATAAGGCTGCAACATAACAAAATGTGTCAAAAGTCAAGGGGACTGAATACTTTCCGAAGGCAATGTAGACTGTAGAGACAGTCTGTAATTATTTTCTGGAACAAGTAACAGAGAAATGAGAGTTATTTGCCTCTCCAATAGAGATTTAAAAAAACATAAGAAAAAATTATGAGACTCAAGGGAAAGAAAATGTCTTAATTGTGTCCATTCCTGGAATTAAATCACTTTTCACACAGAAAATTGATTAGATTGAGATTAAGGTGACGGTAAATGAATCCTCTCCAATGCAGTAGAGTACACAATTGATATGTTGACATGTTGTAAATGCTGTAATGGACAAAGATAGTGTGATGTAAGTGAGTAGATCATCATCATTTTGCTCATATTCATCATCATTATCATTGTCATCCTCATCACGGTGCTCCTGTTTGGCTCAGTTAGTAGAGCATGTCTCTTGCCACGTAAGAATTGTGGGTTCAATACCTGCTGCCGTACAAAAATGTATGCATGTACTACTATGAATTTCTTAGGATGAAAGTGTTTGTGAAAGGGCATATATTGTTAAAATATATATGATATGTCATGTTGTTGATTTTAGTGGGAGGTGAGACATCATGGAAAATACAGTCTCGTTCATTGTCCAGAGATGGATCATTAAAAATGATAAGTGATATTGGCCCTCCTCCAGAGTTAAATTATGATATTAGCCCTCCCCCAGAGTTAAATTATATGATATTGGCCCTCCTCCAGAGTTAAATTATATGATATTGGCCCTCCTCCAGAGTTAAATGATATGTTATTGGCCCCCCTCCAGTTAAATGATATGATATTGGCCCTCCTCCAGAGTTAAATTATGATATTGGCCCTCCTCCAGAGTTAAATTATGATATTGGCCCTCCCCCAGAGTTAAATTATATGATATTGGCCCTCCTCCAGAGTTAAGTTATATGATATTGGCCCTCCTCCAGAGTTAAATGATATGATATTGGCCCCCCTCCAGTTAAATGATATGATATTGGCCCTCCTCCTTAAATTATGATATTGGCCAGAGTTAAATTATGATATTGGCCCTCCTCCAGAGTTAAATTATATGATATTGGCCCTCCTCCAGAGTTAAGTTATATGGCCCTCCTCCAGAGTTAAATTAAGTTATATGATATTGGCCCTCCTCCAGAGTTAAATAAGTTGATATTGCCCCCCTCCAGTTATATGATATTGGCCCTCCTCCAGAGTTAAATGATATGATATTGGCCCCCCTCCAGTTAAATTATATGATATTGGCCCTCCTCCAGAGTTAAATTATATGATATTGGCCCTCCTCCAGAGTTAAATGATATGATATTGGCCCTCCTCCAGAGTTAAATGATATGACATTGGCCCTCCTCCAGAGTTAAATAAGTGAGGGACTTTGAGGCTCATAAAAGCCTAAACGTTTTTAACTGCACTGCAACAAGAAGTGAAAATAGATGAGTGGTGCTGACAACAGCACTGCTTGTCATAACATGCCGTATACCGTAATTTAGCCATTCCTGACAATTGAATGGCTGATTCTACCATCAACATTAACGAGATTAGAGGACTTTACCATTTGGAGGAAAGCGGGAGTGCAACAAAGTGTGTGAACATGACTGTGACAATAGTACGCCTGCATTCTAATCAGTTTGTTTGGGTTGCATAATGTGTAGGCCTACAACATAGTAGACCTAATGTCACATTAACAGTGTTAACAGTCATATTTGTCAGGGTAGCTACAGTACAGTATATGGCTTTTTCCTGCCAATAAGAAAATTAGATTTTTCAGATGTATGCACTGCATGTTAGCTGAAGGTAAAGTATGCCTGGGCCTGTATTCATAACGCCTCTCAGAGTGCTGATCTAGGATCAGTTTTGCCTTTTAGATCATAATGGATAATATCACATGGACAGGGGAGGAACCAAGGTCGTCACTCAGAGCTGAGGATTGTCCTCCTGGTGAGCCGCTACTCTGGGAAGAGTTCAACAGGAAACACCATCCTAGGCCGAGAGGAGTTCCCCATCGGAGCCCGAACCGAGGAGTGTTTGAGGCGAGAAGTGGAAGTATTTGGGAGAAGGGTCACTGTCACGGACATCCCCGCCTGGACGGGGCGCTATTTCCCCCTGGACTCCCTGGAGAGCGCTAAGCAGAGGTTGGCATACAACGTGTCCATGTGTCCTCCAGGGGACCACACATTTCCCTGCTAGTCATGGACATGTTCAGGGGGAAGGAGCGGACGGTGGAAGAGCAGCTGGAGTTTCCCATCAAAAGTATCTGGCGATACCCCATCGTGCTGTTCACTGGGGGTGACGCTCTGAGGGAGGAGGACTCGAGGATAGAGCAGCTCTTGGAGAGAGAAGCCAGCAGGAAGCAGCTGGTGGAGAAACACAATAACAGGTACCATGTGTTTGACAATGTGAGCGGGGACGATGATGTCAAACAGGTCAGAAGGCTGCTGGAGAGGATAGAGGTGATGTCGGGAAACAATGGCAGATGCTTTGAAATCAATGACAGTCTGGGAAAATGATGAACACGAGGAGGGAGATTGAAAAAAGGGCAGATGATAAACTGAAGTGGGCCCAAAGAGGGACATAGACACTCAGAGCTCTTCTTCACTCAGGTGAAAACCCGTCATTTCAACCAAACACACAGTACAGTACATATTTGGAACTAACTACTGTATTTTGGTTAGATTTGGATGAGATCTTATGTCTCGCTGTCTCACTCATAGAAGCAACCCACAGACTAACAGAGCTAAGGAAAGCTAGCGACAGGCAAGCTTTGGAGCAACATCTGGAGCTACTGGTCCTAGGGGTGTGAACCCTCACCCTGGTACTGTTCACCATGGGGGACTGCTTCAGAAAGGTCACCCCTGAGGAGCACATCGAGAGCTGGAGTGCCCTCGGTTGGCTGGTGGAGAAAAGTGGGAACAGGTACCACGTCATGGAGAATGAAAACCCAGTGAATAGCCAACAGGTAGTTGAGCAGCTGGAGAAGATTGAGATGGTTGTAGGGTATGAAAGTGAGCTCCTTCTCACAATGTACCAGCAGGCGGAGGAAAGCAACCTGGAGCGAAAACTGTTATGTGAAGACAACCTAAAGACAATGGCGAGCATGAGGAAGTCTATCAAAGAGAGGGAGGAGAAAATAAAAGTCTACAAGAACGAGATAGAGCGGTTGAAACGTGTCTAGAGAAAGACAAAGTCATCAAGGAGATGGAAACTAGTTTTAAAGGGGACAACACTGGTGTATCTGTCAATGCATAGACAAATGCACAATAGCTGAAAAACTCTGTCAGCCAATAACTATTGTTTTGGCAATGCAGGTAAATATATAGATCCTTAACTAAAAACAGCCTGCAATGGGGTGGGGGGGGATTGTTTTAAGATGGTCACACCATGGATCATTTAGCTATTTGGCCTTTACTAGTATAGCCCATAGAAACACATTGAATAACACAAATGGCATTAATGGCAAAAAAGACAGTCAGAAAAAACATCATAAGGAATAAGGTTTTGAAGTGTTTGTCCTACAAATGGAGCTGGCTGAGGCTTAAACTGGTGATCGTCGATGGGTATAGGGATATTGTTATCCATGTCGGTTCCAGCGATGTTAGGACGACACAGTCAGAGGTCACCAAGCGCAACATAACGTCCGCGTGTAACTTAGCTAGTAAGATGTGCTGAGTAATTGTCTCTGGCCCCCTCCCAGTTAAGGGGGAGTAATGAGCTCTATAGCAGACTCGTACATCTCAATCGCTGGTTGAAAACTGTTTTCTGCCCTCCCAAAAGATAGAATTTGTAGATAACTGGCCCTCTTTCTGGGACTCACCCACAAACAGGGCCAAGCCTGACCTGCTGAGGAGTGACGGACTCCATCCTAGCTGGAGGGGTGCTCTCATCTTATCTACGAACATAGACAGGGCTCTAACTCCACTAGCTCCACAATGAAATAGGGTGCAGGCCAGGTAGCAGGTTAGCCAGCCTACCAGCATAGTGGAGTCTGCCGCTAGCACAGTCAGTGTAGTCAGCTCAGCTATCCCGATTGAGACCGTGTCTGTGACTCGATCTAGGTCGGGAAAAACGAAACATGGCGGTGTTCGCTTTGGCAGTCTCACTGGAATAAAGACCTCCTCCTTTCCTGTCATTATTGAAAGAGATTGTGATAATATCTCACATCTCAAAACAGGACTACTTCATGTTAGATCCCTCACTTCCAAGGCAATCATTATTCAATGAACTAATCACTGATCATAATCCATAACCTTAATGTGATTGCCCTGATTGAAACATGTGTTATGAACTTGAGTGAAGACCCAAAAGCGGTTTTAACAGAAAACAGAGTTCTTTAATGAAAAACAGGAATGGCATAAATCCTCTTCCAACGTTGTCAGCGGAACAAAAAGAACGTTAGTATAGTGCAGGATGCACCTGCCAGGCAGACTCCGACAGGACAGGACAAGGTGGAAGCAAACGAGACGACAGCTTGCTTCTGGCATCAAAAAACACAAACAAGAATCAGACACTGAAAGTAGCAGGAACAGAGAAAGAAATAGAGACCTAATCAGAGGGGAAGAGAGAACAGGTGTGAAAGAGTGAATTGAGCTAGTTAGAGGAGATGTAGAACAGCTGAAGAATGAGAGACAGAGAAGGTAACCTAAAAAGACCAGCAGAGAGAGAGAGTGAAGAGAAAGGACAGGAACAGACATAACAAGACATGACAGTACCCCCACTCACCGAGCGCCTCCTGGCGCACTCGAGGAGGAAACCTGGCGGCAACGGAGGAAATCATCGATCAGCGAACGGTCCAGCACGTCCCGAGAGGGAACCCAACTCCTCTCCTCAGGACCGTACCCCTCCCAATCCACTAGGTACTGATGACCACGGCCCGAGGGCGCATGTCCAAAATCTTACGAACCCTGTAGATGGGTGCGCCCTCGACAAGGATGGGGGGGAGGGACGAGCGGGGGCGCGAAGAACGGGCTTAACACAGGAGACATGGAAGACCGGGTGAACGCGACGAAGATAGCGCGGGAGAAGAAGTCGCACTGCGACAGGATTAATGACCTGGGAAATACGGAACGGACCAATGAACCGCGGGGCCAACTTGCGAGAAGCTGTCTTAAGGGGAAGGTTCTGAGTGGAGAGCCATACTCTCTGACCGCAACAATATCTAGGACTCTTGGTCCTACGCTTATTAGCGGCCCTCACAGTCTGCGCCCTATTACGGCAAAGTGCCGACCTGACCCCCTTCCAGGTGCGCTCGCAACGCTGGACAAAAGCCTGAGCGGAGGGGACGCAGGACTCGGCGAGCTGAGATGAGAACAGCGGAGGCTGGTACCCGAGGCTACACTGAAAAGGGGATAGACCGGTAGCAGACGAGGGAAGCGAGTTGTGGGCGTACTCTGCCCAGGGAGCTGTTCTGACCAAGACGCAGGGTTACGAAAAGAAAGACTGCGTAAAATGCGACCAACAGTCTGATTGGCCCGTTCGGCTTGACCGTTAGACTGGGGATGAAAGCCGGACGAGAGACTGACGGAAGCCCCAATCAAACGGCAAAACTCCTCCAAAATTGAGACGTGAACTGCGGGCCTCTGTCGGAAACGACGTCAGACGGAAGGCCATGAATTCGGAAAACATTCTCGATAATGATCTGAGCCGTCTCCTTAGCAGAAGGGAGCTTATCGAGAGGAATGAAATGAGCCGCCTTAGAGAATCTATCGACAACCGTAAGAATAACTGTCCTCCCCGCTGATGAAGGCAGTCCGGTGATAAAATCTAAAGCGATGTGAGACCACGGTCGAGAGGGAATGGGAAGCGGTCTGAGACGGCCGGCAGGAGGAGAGTTCCCAGATTTAGTCTGCGCGCAGACCGAACAAGCGGCGACAAATCGACGCGCGTCACGTTCCCGAGTGGGCCACCAGAAACGCTGGCGAATGGAAGCGAGCGTACCCCGAACGCCGGGGTGGCCGGCTAACTTGGCAGAGTGGGCCCACTGAAGAACGGCCGGACGAGTAGGAACGGGAACGAACAGAAGGTTCCTAGGACAAGCTCGCGGCGACGGAGTGTGAGCGAGTGCTTGCTTTACCTGCCTCTCAATTCCCCAGACAGTCAACCCGACAACACGCCCGTCAGGAGAATCCCCTCGGGGTCGGTGGAGACCTCAGAAGAACTGAAGAGACGAGATAAAGCATCAGGCTTGGTGTTTTTGAGCCCGGACGATAAGAAATAACAAACTCGAAACGAGCGAAAAACAGAGCCCAACGAGCCTGACGCGCATTAAGTCGTTTGGCTGAACGGATGTACTCAAGGTTCCTATGGTCAGTCCAAACGACAAAAGGAACGGTCGCCCCCTCCAACCACTGTCGCCATTCGCCTAGGGCTAAGCGGATGGCGAGCAGTTCGCGATTACCAACATCATAGTTACGTTCTGACGGCGATAAGCGATGAGAGAAAAACGCGCAAGGATGGACCTTGCCGTCAGAGAGAGCGCTGAGAAAGAATGGCTCCCACGCCCACCTCTGACGCGTCAACCTCAACAACAAACTGGCTAGAGATGTCAGGTGTAACAAGAATAGGAGCGGATGTAAAACGATTCTTAAGAAGATCAAAAGCTCCCTGGGCGGAAACGGACCACTTAAAGCACGTCTTAACAGAAGTAAGGGCTGTGAGGGGAGCTGCCACCTGACCGAAATTACGGATGAAACGACGATAGAAATTAGCGAAGCCCAGAAAGCGCTGCAGCTCGACGCGTGACTTAGGAACGGGCCAATCAATGACAGCCTGGACCTTAGCGGGATCCATCTTAATGCCCTCAGCGGAAATAACGGAACCGAGAAAAGGGACAGAGGCGGCATGAAAAATGCACTTCTCAGCCTTCACATAAAGACAGTTCTCCAAAAGGCGCTGGAGGACGCGTCGCACGTGCTGAACATGAATCGAGAGAGACGGAGAAAAAATCAGGATATCGTCCATGTAAACGAAAACAAAAATGTTCAGCATGTCTCTCAGGACGTCGTTAACTAGTGCCTGAAAGACAGCTGGAGCGTTAACGAGGCCGAAAGGAAGAACCCGGTATTCAAAGTGCCCTAACGGAGTGTTAAACGCCGTCTTCCACTCGTCCCCCTCCCTGATGCGCACGAGATGGTAGGCGTTACGAAGGTCCAATTTGGTGAAAAACCTGGCTCCCTGCAGGATCTCGAAGGCTGAAGACATAAGAGGAAGCGGATAACGATTCTTAACTGTTATGTCATTCAGCCCTCGATAATCCACGCATGGGCGCAGGGACCCGTCCTTCTTCTGAACAAAAAAAAACCCCGCTCCGGCGGGAGAGGAGGAGGAGACAATGGTACCGGCGTTGAGCGAAACCGACAAATAATCCTCGAGAGCCTTACGTTCGGGAGCCGACAGAGAGTATAATCTACCCCGGGGGAGTAGTTCCCGGAAGGAGATCAATACTACAGTCATACGACCGGTGTGGAGGGAGAGAAGTGGCCTTGGAACGACTGAACACCGTGCGCAGATCGTGATACTCCTCCGGCACCCCTGTCAAATCGCCAGGCTCCTCCTGTGAAGTAGAGACAGAGGAAACAGGAGGGATAGCAGACATTAAACAGGTTACATGACAAGAAACATTCCAGGATAGGATAGTATTACTAGACCAATTAATAGAAGGGTTATGGCGCACTAGCCAGGGATGACCCAAAACAACAGGTGTAAAAGGTGAACGAAAAATTAAAAAAGAAATGGTTTCGCTATGATTACCAGAGACAGTGAGGGTTAAAGGCAGCGTCTCACGCTGAATCTTGGGGAGAGAACTACCATCTAAAGCGAACAAGGCCGTGGGCTCCCTAACTGTCTGAGAGGAATGTCATGTTCCCGAGCCCAGGTCTCGTCCATAAAACAGCCCTCCGCCCCAGAGTCTATCAAGGCACTGCAGGAAGCAGATGAACCGGGCCAGCGGAGATGGACCGGAAAAGTAGTGCGTGATCCAGAAGGAGAGGCCTGAGTAGTTGCGCTCACCAGTAGCCCTCCTCTTACTGATGAGCTCTGGCTTTTACTGGACATGAGGTGACAAAATGACCAGCGGAGCCGCAGTAGAGACAGAGGCGATTGGTGATTCTCCGTTCCTTCTCCTTGGCCGAGATGCGGATACCCCCAGCTGCATAGGCTCAGCATCCGAGCCGGCGGAGGAGGGTGGCAGTGATGCGGCAGGTGGCAGTGATGTGGAGAGGGGAGCAGCGGAGAACGCGAGCTCCTTTCCACGAGCTCGGCGACGAAGATCAAACCGTCGCTCTATGCGAATAGCGAGAGCTATTAAGGAGTCCAGACTGGAAGGAACCTCCCGGGAGAGGATCTCGTCCTTAACCTCGACGAGGAGACCCTCCAGAAAACGAGCGAGCAAAGCCGGCTCGTTCCAGTCACTTGAGGCAGCGAGAGTGCGAAACTCAATAGAATAATCCGTTATGGATCGATTCCCCTGACATAGGGAAGACAGGGCCCTGGAAGCCTCCTCCCCAAAAACAGAACGGTCAAAAACCCGTATCATCTCCTCCTTAAAGTCTTGATACTGGTTAATACACTCAGCCCTCGCCTCCCAGACTGCCGTGCCCCACTCACGCGCCCGTCCGGTAAGGAGAGAAATGACGTAGGCGATGCGGGCTGCGCTCCTGGAGTAAGTGTTGGGCTGGAGAGAGAACACCACATCACACTGAGTGAGGAATGAGCGGCACTCAGTGGGCTCCCCAGAGTAACACGGCGGGTTGTTGATCCTGGGCTCCGGAGACTCGGAAACCCCGGAAGTGGGCGGTGGATCGAGGTGGAGTTGGTGAACCTGTCTTGTGAGGTCGGAGACTTGGACGGCCAGGGTCTCAACGGCATGTCGAGCAGCAGACAATTCCTCCTCGTGTCTGCCTAGCATCGCTCCCTGGATCTCGACGGCGGAGTGAAAAGGGTCCGGAGCCGCTGGGTCCATTCTTGGTCTGATTCTTCTGTTATGAACTTGAGTGAAGACCCAAAAGCGGTTTTAACAGAAAACAGAGTTCTTTAATGAAAAACAGGAATGGCATAAATCCTCTTCCAACGTTGTCAGCGGAACAAAAAGAACGTTAGTATAGTGCAGGATGCACCTGCCAGGCAGACTCCGACAGGACAGGACAAGGTGGAAGCAAACGAGACGACAGCTTGCTTCTGGCATCAAAAAACACAAACAAGAATCAGACACTGAAAGTAGCAGGAACAGAGAAAGAAATAGAGACCTAATCAGAGGGGGAAGAGAGAACAGGTGTGAAAGAGTGAATTGAGCTAGTTAGAGGAGATGTAGAACAGCTGAAGAATGAGAGACAGAGAAGGTAACCTAAAAAGACCAGCAGAGAGAGAGAGTGAAGAGAAAGGACAGGAACAGACATAACAAGACATGACAACATGGCTCAAGCCTGACGAATTTACTGTGTTAAATGAGGCCTCTCCTCCAGGTTACACTAGTGACCATATCCCCCCGTGCATCCCACAAAGGCGGAGGTGTTGCTAACATTTACAAAAGCAAATTTCAATTTAGAAAGGGAAAAAAACAACTGTGTTTTCATTATTGTGCTTCTAGTCATGAAATCTCTGCAGCCTGCTCAATTCCTTTATAAAGCTACTGTTTACAGGCCTCCTGGGCTGTATACGGCGTTCCTCACTGAGTTCCCTGAATTCTTATCGGAGGACCTCGTAGTCATGGCAGATAATATTCACATTTTTGGTGACTTTAATGTTGTTGTTTTTTTGTTTTTTTTTTCACCTTTATTTAACCAGGTAGGCAAGTTGAGAACAAGTTCTCATTTACAATTGCGACCTGGCCAAGATAAAGCAAAGCAGTTCGACACGAACAACAACACAGAGTTACACATGGAGTAAAACAAACATACAGTCAATAATACAGTATAAACAAGTCTATATACGATGTGAGCAAATGAGGTGAGATAAGGGGAGGTAAAGGCAAAAAAAGGCCATGGTGGCAAAGTAAATACAATATAGCAAGTAAAACACTGGAATGGTAGATTTGCAATGGAAGAAATGTGGAAAGTAGAAATAAAAAGAATGGGGTGCAAAGGAGCAAAATAAATAAATAAAATTAAATACAGAAGGAAAAGAGGTAGTTGTTTGGGCTAAATTATAGATGGGCTATGTACAGGTGCAGTAAACTGTGAGCTGCTCTGACAGTTGGTGCTTAAAGCTAGTGAGGGAGATAAGTGTTTCCAGTTTCAGAGATTTTTGTAGTTCGTTCCAGTCATTGGCAGCAGAGAACTGGAAGGAGAGGCGGCCAAAGAAAGAATTGGTTTTGGGGGTGACCAGAGAGATATACCTGCTGGAGCGTGTGCTACAGGTGGGAGATGCTATGGTGACCAGCGAGCTGAGATAAGGGGGGACTTTACCTAGCAGGGTCTTGTAGATGACATGGAGCCAGTGGGTTTGGCGACGAGTATGAAGCGAGGGCCAGCCAACGAGAGCGTACAAGTCGCAATGGTGGGTAGTATATGGGGCTTTGGTAACAAAACGAATTGCACTGTGATAGACTGCATCCAATTTGTTGAGTAGGGTATTGGAGTCTATTTTGTAAATCACATCGCCAAAGTCGAGGATTGGTAGGATGGTCAGTTTTACAAGGGTATGTTTATATTCACATGGATAAGTCCACAGAGCCAGTCCAGAAGGCTGTCAGCGCCATCTTCAACTCAGTGGGTTTGGTCCAACACGTCTCCAGACCTAGTCATTGCCACAGTCATACCCTGGATCTAGTTTTGTCCTGTGGAATAAATATTGTGGATCTAAATGTTTTTCCTCCTAATCGGACAATCATTTTAGTATGTTTGAAATTGCAACAAATAATCTGCTCAGACTCCAACCAAGGATTATCAAAAGCTGCACTTCAAATTCTCGGACAACCCAAAGATTCCTAGATGCCCTTCCAGACTTCCTCCACCTACCCAAGGACATCGGGGTACAAAAATCAGTTAACCACCTAAACAAGGATCTACATTTTTTGCGTAATACCCTAGATGCAGTCGCACCTCTAAAAACATTTGTCTCAAGAAAGTAGCTTCCTGGTATACAGAAAATACTCAAGCCCTGAAGCAAGCTTCCAGAAAATTGGAATGGAAATGGCGCACCACCAAACTGGAAGTCTTCCAACTAGCTTGGAAAGACCGTACCATGCAATATCAAAGAGCCCTCACTGCTGCTCGATCAGCCTACTTCTCCAACCTGATTGAGGAGAATAAAAATAATCCAACATTTATTTTTTATGCTGTCGAAAAGCAGCATTCCCCAAGTGAGGATGAACAAATACATGAACTTCTTTGCCAAAAAGATTATGTTCATTAGAAAGCAAATTACGGTCTCCTCTTGAATCTGCGTATTTTTCCAAAACTCCGTTTTCCTGAGTCTGCACAGAACTGCCAGGATCTAGGGTCAATGGAGACACTA